>NW_018224935.1:3026-4372 GCF_001263595.1 Phalaenopsis equestris | reverse complement strand
AAAAAATATTTAAATATATATTTTTTATGATTTTTTATTTCTTAATTAAACTAGCAAGATGTAAGTTATGATCATCAGTAGGTGTTCCTTAAAACTGATTATTGTAGGTGTTCCTCCAAGCTGATTATTTTATAAGGTTTAACTAATAGTAGGTTTAACCTCAAATGAATTAGCAGCAACATCAAGATTTTGAATAGTTAAGTGAAGTTCATCTGCTATAGAATTAGCATAATCTTTTAAAGGTCTTTGTCGTTTTTCATTCATTTGATTATCTAAGTTATTCACCATTTCGTTCAAATTTCTAATTTCTTTTTGTAGTTTTCAAACTTTTCTTATAGTGCATTCTAATAGTGAATCGTAAGGTACTAAAGCTTCAGATCCAATACTATGCATAAACAAATATAATAAGCAAAGAAAAATTTCTTAAAAGTACTCTTAACTTTCAAAAAATATTTAAATATATATTTTTTATGATTTTTGATTTTTTAATTAATTCTTTTTAATTTTATTATCTTATCGCTAAATTTCCTAATTTAACAAATCTATTAAATTTACCATTACCTTCCTCGGCAATGGTGCAAAAAACTTGATCCCAATTTTCTATATATGTAAGAATTTATGAAGTTGACACCAACTTGAAGATTTTAATCCCCGGCAACGGTGCCAAAAACTTGGTTCATTATTTTATGAATAAGAGATTCAAGCAATTTATGTTTGGATTCTATGCAAGTATACACATCATAATCAAGTAATACAAGACTATTTGTTTAAGCCCCAAATATCGATCCCACGAGGAAGGTTTAAATTCTAAATGGAAATTTAAATTAGGAAAGTCACAACTATAAAGAAAATCTACTACACTAATTTCAAATATTTAAGGTGCTATCAGAACTAAATTATCAAATAATAGTAAAACTATAGAGAAAAACGAAACAATAACTACCAAACTATATTTTTATGATGAAGTTATCTAATATGATAAAACATCTTTCCCAATACAATGAGGTTTTGGTTAAATGAGAGAGATAAGTGGTTTGAATTTGTATTGTGCCAAATAGGAGTAATTTTAATTTTCTACACTCAGTCAAATATTTTAGAGAATCATTGGCTAATCTCAAGTTTAGTCTCTAAATCTGTGGTTAGGTGACCAAAGGAAAATATGTTGAGATTTTCATACCTATTTTATCCTATTTTTGATGATATTACACTTTAAAGAAATGTATTTTTGATGTTTTGTTGCAGGAATGATGAATTAGGGTCATTGGAGCAAAAAGATGCAAAAAGGAGCGAATTTGGAGCGAAAAGGACCAAAATGTGCAGAATTGAACTAGGGCGCCGACGGCACC
>NW_018224935.1:0-1560 GCF_001263595.1 Phalaenopsis equestris | reverse complement strand
AACATGAACAATCAAGGAATAGAGAATGAACACTAACCTAGACCCCTACGAGATTATGCAAATCCTACAACAGATGAAATTCACTTATCTATCTAAAATCCTGATGTAGCTGCTAATTCATTTGAGCTGAAACTTGCTATTATCCAAATGGTACAAAACAATCAATTCGGAGGTACACCAAATGAAGATCCTAACTTACACCTCACTAGTTTTTTAGAACTGTGTGCTACTTTTAAATATGACAGAGTCTCAAACGATGTTGTTAGACTTAGACTTTTTCCTTTTTCACTGAGGGATAAGGCTAAGATGTGGTTAAATTCGTAAGTACCTGGATCTATTAGAACTTGGGAAGAACTTTGAGAACTATCACAGAAATTTCTATCCAAATATTTCCCTCCATCCAAGACTGCTAAACTAAGAAATGACATAACATCGTTCTGTCAGATTAATGGAGAGTCAATATATGAAGCTTGTCGAAGATTGTTATTTTGGGTTGGAGGGGAGTTGCCCGTAAGAAGCTGTCGGTCGCCGGAATCGAAATTCCATCGCCCGCTTCAGAAAGATGTTGGAGTATGAAATCAAATTGACCCCATATTTTTTATAATTTAAAATGAAAGAGCACTGTACCTCAAATCCTGTATCTATCCCAAAGGATAAACACAAGACTTGAGGATGAGGCTCGATCAAATAAACTAAGGAAAGTATGACGTTCGTTTGGTCTGCGAAACCTTTGTATTTGCCGACAAGTTCCCCTATTTAATATAAAGGATTAAATATGGTTTATATTATGCTGGGTTCAGACATGCTTCCTATAAGGGCAAGTTAATTACATCTTAAATGACCAAAGTCACCTAAGAAGACTCTCGATAAAAATCAGGAAATATTATCTTCAAGGAATTTCAAAGGGTAGGACTTTTTAATGAGATCGGACGTAGAGGTGTGAAAGTGGATTTGTTCAAATTTGGAACATTTTGTTGTAGAGTGTAAAGGAGGAAGAGCTAGGGGATGTCATAGATCCAGTCAGTGACTTCTCAAGCTATCCTAATGTTTAGCTTCAATTTTGAGGAGAAATATTTAAGTGTTTCATCTTACAAATTTTATTATTTAGGGCTTACATTCATGTGAAACGATTACACAAATAGCGTGGAAGATGTGAGGGTTTAAGTTGTGATAAATGACAACCTCAGAATCCTAAGACGAGTTAGGGCTTATATTGTATAGCAGGGCTATGCAAAGGCCTAAAGATGATGTGAGGATTTACGTTGCATAAGCAAGCAACCTTGAAGTCCTATGGCTTTGTTATTTAAGTCTAAGAAAGGAAGATTGGTTTAGCTGGGGAAGACAAGTTTTGCTGTTGAAGATGGACGTGCTGCTCACCATGCGAGCTCCACGTTCCTCTCGCGAGGAGTTTGAGTTATCTAGTGTGTCAAGTTATAATATCAAATCAGGTGGTCCTATGGTTGAAGTTCTTTAAATTTTATTATGGCATATTAAAGTTGATTAGAGTGACACCGGTTAGGATCCTATGGTTCCCTCGTTCCGGTATCACTATTTTCTATT
>NW_018224934.1:0-936 GCF_001263595.1 Phalaenopsis equestris | reverse complement strand
ATTATTTTATTTACGATTTTGCATCAATTTCAAAATATATTGATTTAAATATTTTTTTTCATCTCTTTATAATTATTTACATGAATGTTATAATAGCATGACCATTGATGTATTTAATAATTGGGCTAACTCAGAAAGTTCAGCCGTTAAGAAGCTAAAAATTATTAGAATTAGATCATAGCCACAAATTTTATCTCCAAGGTTTTTGATTAGAGGAGGCTATTATTTCTTCAATATTGTGAAATCAAAATCAAATATTTTATGATTTATCACCCATTATTCACAAAAAATAAAAAATAATAAACCCTAAATTTATCATATCTTCCAACCCCAATAATTTTAACTGAGAAAAAGACTATTTTTTTCCAAAAAAAAATAAAAATAAATAAATAATTCCTTGTGAGGTTAACATGTTATATTATACAAGTTTTTCATATTAGCAAGATATGAAATCTTAAAAAACATCACTTCAAAAGTTTAATTGAATAAAGTATATTTAAAACAATTTCTTTTTATAAGGATGGTTTTTTTGGGCAGAATAAATGCTCTTAAAAAATTTCGTTATTTCTAATTCATATGATACGCATTGAGATGCCCAAATCCTTCCAGAGAAATTAAATGCCCTTTCCTGAAATTCTACCTGATAAAGTTAAGTATGCCTGCCGACAAAATTATTGGCTTTTAATGCATGCCGCAATAATTTCTTCCATCCGCGTCTTCAAAATTTGAAATTCTTTGTTGGGAATTTACATACATAGCACACAAAACTATAGAATTTATATATCTCACACCTAATTTATATTAATTACTAGGGTCGTCAAAAAAAAGCTCCTTGTACGCGTCGGTTCGTTAAGTAGTTCAAGTTCAACTTATTCGTTAAGTAAACGAGTCAAATACTAATAAATTTTAAAGCTCAAATTATAAACGAGTCGAACA
>NW_018224933.1:0-668 GCF_001263595.1 Phalaenopsis equestris | reverse complement strand
ATCCACCTAAATTGACCACCAAATCAACTTTAAAAAAATTTTAATCCTTCATGAAAGTTGTTTATTATGATCTTTTAGACCAAACACAACAATCAATTTGGACTTAGCCCATGGCTAGCCCAAGTTTGACCCAAACTTAGCCCAACATGCTTAAAATGGGTCCAAAACCAAAAATCCACCAAATTGATTAACCAATTGACCTCAAAATGACTTTCACCCTTCATGAAAGTTATTCCTCATGGCCTCCTACACCAAATACCATAGTTAATTAGACAAATTGACATGTCTAACCTAGCCTAAACAAAAGATTTGGCCATATGCACCTTCTTGGACTTAAGGTCAAATCCAAATCAATTAAGCTTGGTATGATCAAATGAGCCTTACCATGACTCACTATAGACTCTACGGTTGAGTTTAAAGCCAGCCATTAACCCATGGTTAGGCTTGATATTTATCCCATGGGTAAAATTTTAAGAAAAATTTTTAAAGAGATAAGGAGGGGGTTAAATCAATGTACTTGCTATACCACATGTCCATACCCTATGGTGTCATTTTTATTGATCATCATAAGCTTTAACCATGGTCCAAGCCTTGGTTAGCAACTTTAACCCAAGCTAAAGCCCAACACCGTGTGCCCCCACATGGTTAAAGCCCAAACTCATGCCAAG
>NW_018224932.1:11602-12534 GCF_001263595.1 Phalaenopsis equestris | reverse complement strand
TTATTAGTTAGGGCTTACATTCGCGTGAAACTATCGCACAAATAGCCTGAAAGCTATGAAGATTTAGGTCGTGACAAAATACAACCTGACAAAATGCAACCTTAGAATTGTAAGACGAGTTAGGGCTTATATTGTAAAACAGGGATGTACAAAAGCCTAAATATAAGGTGAGGATTTATGTTGCATAAGAAATCAACCTTGAAGTCCCATGGCTTTGTTGTTTAGGTCGTGACAAACGATAAACTCAGAATCCTAAGATGAGTTAGGGCTTATATGGGCTATACAAAGGCCTAAAGATAAGGCGAGGATTTATGTTGCATAAGAAAGCAACCTTAAATTTTATTTGATTTATTGGAATTATTTTAGTGAAAACTCATTTTTAGCCTTTAAAAATTATTTTGAGCTTTAAAATTCAATATCTTTATTTAGAAAACTAGGAAATATATTCTACTTGCGGATTCACTTAGAACAAATGAACTTACTAAACCCAACTTAATGAGTTCCATGATTTCATTTAAACCGTGGGAAGCCTCGTTAGCAACCGTAGGTTACCTCCTCCGAGGGATTCCCGATCATCCGATAGAGATGTATTAATTTTGTTGAAGTTGTAGTTTTGTGTGATGTTTGTGATTAAATTTTGAGTTATTTTATATTTTGAATGTTGTGGTGGTGAATTTTATCTTGGTTGATTTTAATTTTGGTTATGGTTATGGTTATGTGGCTATCCTGATAGTCTTAGTTTTCATGCAGGGTGACATCGTTGTTTAGCATGCAAATTTGCAGGTATAAAAGTACAGTATGAGAAACACAATATGAAAGTACAAGAAAGACAACATTGAAAATTATAAAAGTGTACCTGGCAAGTCTTCTCGTTCCAACACCTGAAACTTATATGCATGTCAAGGCAGTTTATGAAAAGCAAGAAAAGAAAA
>NW_018224932.1:6736-8284 GCF_001263595.1 Phalaenopsis equestris | reverse complement strand
AAGTCAGGGGTGGCTAATGATGATTATCTCCCAAGGGTAAGTGATGATGTTTAAGATATTTCAAGTTAGGTCCAAAAATGGGTAAAATCCCTTAATTTGGGGATCCATTGGTCCATAGATTGTCATGGTGCTTTTAGGAGGGTTTAGCCTGGTCTTTAGGAAGGTTTTGGTGGCTGTGAAATCATTACTTTGGTGGCTTAGACATGGTTAAGTCAATTTTTGGTGAAAGGGTTCAAGTGAGTGCAAATGACCAAAACATGGGTTTGGGATAGATCAAATTTGTGTAGATGATTGTTATGAAGATTTTTGGTGAAGGGTTGAAGTGATTTTGAGTTCAATTGGAAAGTCACTTTGAAGGATTTTTTAAATTTGGTCAATTTGGGCATGTTAGGTTAGACATGGGTCTAGGTTGGGTTAGCCTTGGGCTAAGTCCAAATTGATTGTTGAAAAAGGTCAATAGAAACCTCATGAAGAGCTTTCAACATAAATTGGGTGCCAATTTTGGGATTAAGGCCATCAATTTGGTGAAATTTGGGGACTTAGCCAATTTGGGGCTAAATTTGGGTCTTTTGGACTTAGGTTGAAATCAAATGAAATTGAGGTCTCCCAAAGGCCAATTTAAGGTCAATTTTGATGCATGGGGATGTTATGAAGATTTTTTAACACAAATTGTGGCCAATTGAGTGAGCTATGGGTCTAATTTGGTGAGATTAGGTCATATGGTCAAAATTGGGGTTTTGACCTAAATCAAAATTGGGTTCAAATCATAGACCAATTAAGCTTGTATTTTAATTATTTTAGCCATATCAAAAGTTAATTTGAGTTTATGATTGAAATTGGGGTCAATTGAGATCAAATTGATGAACCTTTGAGTTGAATTTGGGGAAATTTGGGCTCTTAAAGGCAAATTTGGGGGTTTTGGTTAAAGATGGTCAAATTGACCAAAATGGACCATGTGATAGTTGAGAAAAAAAAAATTGGGGATATTTGGGATTTATTTAGAATCTGGTGAAAGGGTTCAAGTGAGTGCAAATGACCAAAATAGATCAAAATTGTGTATATGATTGTTGTGAAGATTTTTGGTGAAGGGTTGAAGTGATTTTGAGTTCAATTGGAAGGTCAATTTGAAGGATTTTTTAAATTTGGTCAATTTGGGCATGTTAGGTTAGACATGGGTCTAGGTTGGGTTAGCCTTGGGCTAAGTCCAAATTGATTATTGAAAAAGGTCAATATGAACCTCATGAAGAGTTTTCAACATAAATTGGGTGCCAATTTTGGGATTAAGGCAATCAATTTGGTGAAATTTGGGGACTTAGCCAATTTGGGGCTAAATTTGGGTCTTTTGGACTTAGGTTGAAATCAAATGAAATTGAGGTCTCCCAAAGGCCAATTTAAGGTCAATTTTGATGCATGGGGATGTTATGAAGATTTTTTAACACAAATTGTGGCCAATTGAGTGAGCTATGGGTCTAATTTGGTGAGATTAGGTCATATGGTCAAAATTGGGGTTTTGACCTAAATCAAAATTGGGTTCAAATCATAGACCAA
>NW_018224932.1:6302-6621 GCF_001263595.1 Phalaenopsis equestris | reverse complement strand
GGAAATTTGGGCTCTTAAAGGCAAATTTGGGGGTTTTTGTTAAAGATGGTCAAATTGACCAAACTGGGTCATGTGATAGTTGAGAAAAATAAAATTGGGGATATTTTGGATTTATTTAGAATCTTTGAGAATTTTTAGAATTTTTGGAATTTTTGGCTATAGAGGGGTATTTTGGTAATTTGGCCAATTTGGGGATTTTGGGTAGTTTGGGTGTTTTCAAGGTGTTTGAAATGATTTTTGAATCAAGTTGGGTATTTTGGATAGATTTGGATATTTTGGCCAAATTTGGGGTCCCAAGGGTATCTAGGTAATTTGGGAG
>NW_018224932.1:0-6290 GCF_001263595.1 Phalaenopsis equestris | reverse complement strand
CCAACAAGCCATGGACCAATGGAAACCCCTTTTTGGGTCCTCTACATAGTGGTCTTAGCTAAACCATAGCCCTAGGGCTAGTAAGTTTAGGGGACCATCTACATGAGTATCCCAAAAGATCAAGGGATCTAGGCTAGAAATTTTGAGTTCATGGTTGTGAGTGATTGTGAGTGTAGATAAGTGTAGATGAGTGTAGATGATTGTAATGAGTGCCTTAGCTCCAGCCCAACACCCAAGGTCAACCCTAAGGTCCAGCAATCCTAAGGGTGACTCATCTTGAGTTTCCCTCAAAGTGATCACACCTACTAAATGCCATAGATTAGGACCAATATGTGGAACTTCAAGTTGAGTAGAGAAGAGCTTGAAATTTCTAATGGTGAGGGAATTTTTAATGGTGAGGGTTCCAAATGGTGAGGGTTCCATGTCTAATTTTCCAATAATAGTCAATAGAAAAGTCCTAGGGCTAGAACTTAGGCTACTAAAGAGGAAAAACTAAACCTCAACCAAAAGTGAGGTCAACACAAAACAAAACACAAAAAATAGTAAAAATATAGATAAATGCAACACAAAACAAATTAATAGATCAATACAACTGCACCACATAAAGTTTACAATTAAAAACTAAACTAAATTTAATCCTCCTCCTCATCATCATCACTATCATCACTATTCCAAAAAGGAGTAGGTTCATATGAAGGATACTATTGATATGAAGGAAAAATTACACTTTGGTCACCGCTGATAAGGTTTTCCAAAGATGAGTGAAAATTTTCTTCATAATCACTGTGTCTTCTCATCTAACCATCCATATGATCTACAAAATTTTCCAAATTTAATACCTTGTCCACAGTATAATTAATGTTATCTAACATCCTTTGCATTAGATGAGCATTTGAATCAGAACTAGAAGCCTGGTCATGTGATGCGAATGCACGTGAGATAGAAGCATGAGAAGTAGAAGCACCTGAATTTCTAGAAAATCCTCCTCTCCTGCCAAATATCAAATGTTGTGAATACAATTTGACATTAATGCTCGTTATAGGCATTAGAGCATATAGTATTTCCTCCCAGCTATTGTATCTAACACCAGCTTGCTCACATAAAAAAAAAAATTAAAGATGTGAATCATAAACCCACAGTAGTGGCAGCTGTAGCATAACTGATGATAGTCAGATAAATCAAGGATCCAATGTCCATTGGCTTGAACTGTTGAATGAAATAACTTAAGGTAGCTCTATCTCTGGTTACTTCACTGAGGTGGATGGATGGGAGCAGACGAGCAGAAATAATGTAGTGTCATGCCTTCAATATGGCATATAACCTTGATGTAGAGAAATTGAATCTTTTTTCATTTATTATCTTCTAAAGTCCTATTCTTGTGGTCAATGACAATATGATCTCATCCAACTCCTCCTCAATAGGATTATAGTTTGAATAAAAACATAATACACTAGGGGACAACTTGCAAAATAAATTTATTACCTCGTGGGAGAAAGAATAATTTTCCTCAGACCATGATCTGATCTTATTCAGCTTCCAAGAGATTAGCGTAAAACTCTCGAACAATAGAAATTACGGCCACAACAAAAAAAAAACAAAATTGTTTCCACTGTTCACAATATATTAAATCATCCACTGCTCCACCAAGAGTTTTGAAACATCTCTAAGAAATTAGTTTTCTCGATAGCAGTGCTTTGGTATACTTTTCCTAAGCTTTCAAGCTAATACTTCACTGAGGTGGATGGATGGGAGCAGACGAGCAAAAATAATGTAGTGTTATGCCTTCGATATGGCATCTAACTTTGATGTAGAGAAATTGAATCTTTTTTCATTTAATATCTTCCAAAGTCCTATTCTTGTGGTCAATGACAATATGATCTCATCCAACTCCTCCTCAATAAGATTATAGTCTGAATAAAAACATAATACAATAGGGGACAACTTGTAAAATAAATTTATTACCTCGTGGGAGAAAGACTAATTTTCCTCAGACCATGATCTGATCTTATTCAGCTTCCAGTAGATTAGCGTAAAACTCTCGAACAATAGAAATTACGGCCACAACAAAAAATTAACAAAATTGTTTCCACTGTTGACAATATATTAAATCATCCACTGCTCCACCCAGAGTTTTGAAACATCTCTAAGGAATTAGTCTTCTCGATAGCAGTTCTTTGAAACTTGCTTGAATTGAAGTGGGACTTCCATTTACTCATCTTCATTCTTGGTGCCAATTCTAAAACTCACAGAAAATTTACAATAAATAGTAAATTTAAGACTAAATCACTAAACTCAACTTCTAAAAGCTTAAACTATCATTTTTTATTTCCCATAGGTTTTTCTCAAATTTTCACCATGAATAGTGATTTTCGGTCAAATCTTCAATTTTCTCAAAATACATGGTGAAAATTCAAAATACATGGTGAAAATTTTTCTCAAAATACATGGTGAAAATAAAAATGTTTACATAGAAGTGAAGCTCTTACCTCAAGAAGATCAAATCTAGCAAATTTAGCTTGAATCGTCAATGAAATTTTCACTCTAGAAGAAGCCCTAAATCCACACTCGCAAATTCAGAGGGAAGAAGACGACGCCAAGGGTCAAAAATGGTGATTTTTGGGTTATGTTTTCACCTTTAACCATTTGAAAACTTCTTTGAGTGAACTGATGCTTAAATGTGACTGGTTTAGTTCTTAGGCACCTACCTCTTGGGTTGTCCAACGCTTAAACATAGGGGTTTGGCACTTAGGTTCCAGTGCATGAATATTGATATTTTTTATTGTAAGTGAAATGCACATCTAACTTAAGTTAGCCACCCCTAAATGGTCTTATAAATTTTTAATAACTATTTTCTTCCCCTTCAACTCTCCTCTTTCTCAAAATTCACCAATTTTCACTAATTCAATTCAACACAAAATAACATAAAATTTTACACACAAAAAACACTTCGGTTAATTCACAAACATATACAAACACTTAAGATACATAATTTCTCAATCCAAAGATTCTTGGATGAGATAATTCCTATGAACAAACTTCAAACATGAAACAAACTTAACATTCAAAACACCTAAAATAAACTTAATACTAACATCACAACACCTAACACAAACAAACACTAAACTTAAAACTTAATTCTATTCTCCTTCTGGTGGAACAAATTTTGGCCTTTCATTTGTTTCTCTTGGGGCATTTGGATTATAGATCTAATAGAATAGATGGTGGTGAAGAACTCTGATTGAATCTTCTTCAATCTATTTTTTTTTCAAATACATAACAATGTCCATGTCCTTTATAAAAATTTTATGGCTAAATTGCATCTTAAGTTTCTATCCAATATGCTCCAAATGTCTGTTAGTCTCATTCACCTTTGCTTTAATTGAAGCCACGTCAGTCTCAATCTTTGTGATCTTCTCCGCTATTCCTTCTATACTAACGACTGGGAAATCATTGTATAACTCTTGTGCACTTTGAAAAACAAACTTCTTCTTCATGGCTTCCTTTTTTTTCTTCATATCAATCTCCCAAGAAGACATTTTTCCAAGAAATCTCACTCTTCACTTAGACTTTAGGGTGAAAATTGAAGTGGTGTGAGAATTACCTTCATTCCCTACTATTTGGAGGCTTTAGAACAAGCCTAAATCTACTAGACACATTGTCAAACCACTAACCCACGTTAAAACCCACTAAACCACATTTAAATCTTGTAGAAATATAATTTATAACATTTAGTTAACTGTCGATCTTAAGCGCTGAATGTTGGGCCTTAAGCGCAAGTGCTTAGTTTAGCATAGGTCAGCTTAACATTGAAATACTCATTGTAACATGTCTAAGTCATCTATTATGGTCTTAGAAACATTATTGAGTAATTAAATATTCAAAATACTATCATAATTTTTCTTAATCAAACAAAACAACCTAACTTTCAAAACATAAACACAATGGTAACAATGGGTTTCCTCCCACAAAGCACTTGGTTTAACGTCATCAACTCGACTTAATTAGTGCTTATTCTGGTTGACCCAAAAACATATAAACATATAATTTAAGTTGATCCCTTAAAAAGTAGGGTTTTAGACTGTGACCATTCACTTTGAATATTTTCTTAATTTTAGGATCTTTGATATCCATATCTCTATAGGGATAAACTTTTATCACAACAAATGGGCCCATCCATTTGGATTTTAGTTTTGCTGGAAATAATCTTAACCCTGCATTATATAGCAAAACTTGTTTCCCTGGCTCAAAATTTTTAGTATGAATCCTCCGATCATGCCACATCTTCATCTTTTTATTATAAAACTTAACACTCTTATTAACACTCTTATAAGATTCATTCCTTATCGCTTCAAGCTCATTTAATTGCAATATTCTTTTCTCAGCAGCATCCTTTAAAATGTAATTAAATTCTTAAATAGCCCATTATGCTTTATGCTCAAGTTTAACTGGTAAATGACAAGCTTTCCCAAATATTACCCTATATGAGGACATTCATATAGGAGTTTTATATGCAGTCTTATAAGCCGACAAAAATAATCAAGTTTAATTGACCAATCCATTTTTATTGGATTCATAATTTTTTCCATTATTCTTTTAATTTTACGATTGGATAATTAACCCAAACCACTTGTCTGAGAATGATAAGAAGTAAAAATTTGATGGTTAATATGATATTTCTTTAATAATTTCTCCGTTATTGCATTCCCAAAATGACTTATCCGTCAATTATGATCACTCTTGACATCCCAAATCTACAAAATATATTCGCTACAAAATATATTCATCTACAAAATATATTCATTCTTAAAAACTTTGTAACTCTTTGAGCATCACATTGAGGTAAAGCAACAGCTTCTATCCATTTGGACACATAGTCTACAACTATCAATATATATATATTTCTGAAAGATTGTATAGATGGGCTCATGAAATCTAATCCCCAAACATCAAATATCTCAAATTCCATCACATAATTAAGGAGCATCTCATTTCTCCTAGAAATATTGCCTACTCGTTGACATTGATCACAAGTTTTGTTATAAGCATTAACTTCTTTAAAGATTGTAAGCCAATAAAATTTAGATTGCAAAATTTTTTATGTTGTTTTATAAACGCTAAGTGTCCCCCAAAATCTGAATTATGACACTTTTTGGCAAATTTCATCAGTTTCTTCTAAAGGCACACATATTTGAATAATTAGATCCTTTCCTTGTTTGTATAAAAATAAGTCATCCCAAAACTAAGTCTTAGCTCAGATAAAAATATCCTCTTTTAAATAAATTTCCGCTTGTGTTGGTATGTCATTCCATAGGGTATGATATCACTAACAATAAAGTTCACGATGTCAACATACCATGGAACACACCACTCATTAATACCGAACAATTATTCATCTTGAAAATGGTCATTAATTTCTTTTTCAAAATAAAGTGATTTTTCTAATTAAAGTCAGGACAGATGATCAGCAATATAATTCTCAGCTCCATTCTTATCTACTATCTCAAAGTCAAATTATTGCAAAAGAAGAATCATCATATCAATCTTAGTTTTGCATCCTTCTTTTCCATTAAATATTTATTATCAAAATGATATGTATGCACAATACATTTTTTTTCCAATCAAGTATGATCTGAATTTATCGAAATTATATATTATTGCTAGTAACTCTTTCTCAGTTGTGGTATAATTAATTTGAGCTGTATTAAGAGTTCTACTAACAAAGTAAATTACTTTGAAAATCTTATCAAGCTTTTGTCCTAAAATAGCTCCAATAGTATAATCACTTGCAACACACATTAATTCAAAAGGTTTTTATTAATCTGTTGAAACAATAATTGGTGCAGTGACTAAATTTTTTTAATAGCTCAAAAGCTTTTAGGCGTTCCTTATCAAAATTAAAAATTACTTCTTTTTTAAGTAAATGACATAGAGGCTTAGCAATTTTTGAAAAGTCTTTAATATATCGCTTATAGAATCCAACATGTCCTAAAATACTCTTAATTTCCCTCACATTTTTTTGTTAAGGAAAATTAGCAAACACTTGAATTTTTGCAAAGTCTACTTCCATAACATTTTTCTGATATTTGATGTCCTAAATAAATTCCTCCTGCTACCATAAATTGTCTTTTCTCCCATTTAAGGACTAAATTTTTTTCTTCACAGTGGTTAAGAACTCCAGATAAATGTTCTAAACATGATTCAAATGAGGTTCCAAACATTCAAAAAAAATCCATAGAAAACTTTAATTCTCTTTCTATTAAATCACAAAAAATAGCCATCATACAACTTTG
>NW_018224931.1:0-826 GCF_001263595.1 Phalaenopsis equestris | reverse complement strand
AAAATCAAATAAAAATCAGAAAAATACAAAAAAAACTTTTCTGGGTTTCCTGACCTCAGAGTTTTTTTGTGATTTATTAAAATCCCCAAAAATTCAAACAATTTTAATAAATCACAAAAAAACTCAAAAAACCATGAAATTTTTCCCAAATGACTTTATGGTCTAAGGCTAGCTTACATAAAAATTTCAAGTGATTAGGAACTGTCCTGATCATATTCTGGAATTTTCTTTGAAAATGCAGATTTTTGCATGAAAATAATTATATGAATTAAATTAATTTGTGAAAATTAACGTTTTCTCCTCTGATGTCTTAATTGACTTATCAATAAGGTTACATAAAAATTTCAAATTCATTTGACTTAAATTTGACAAAATATGAAAGTTTGGACTCTTAGAGGCAAAATTGTAATTTTGGATATTTTGGCCTTAATGAACATTTAGGCTTAATCAAAATGGGAAATGTGTAATTTCTGATATTATTTAACTGATTTGATGATTTGCAATAAAAAATGGGTTTAATTGGTAGAAACTCACTTCACTTTGCCAATTTACAAGATAAAAGAATAATTCCCATAATTATCAAAATTTTGGAAACTTCATTAGCATAAAATGACTTCTGAATTTAGGGGTATAATTTTGGAAATCAATGATTTCACAGCCTTATTTGATAATCAAAATTATGTTTAAATGATCTTGATAATGATCACTTAAAGTCTTAAATCTATTCAAAATGAATACACACACTTAGTACATTCACTTAGGTCTTAAGGACTTAGAGGTAAATTTAAGCCAATATTAAAACTTGATAAAGAATATTAGAAAAATC
>NW_018224930.1:0-1166 GCF_001263595.1 Phalaenopsis equestris | reverse complement strand
CTGCGTACGTCTTATGTATGCAAATATTTTCCCACGGCAACACCCCGACTATTTGTTCCGCCGTTGCGTTTTTATTCTTTTCATACATATTATTCAATTTTTATGTATTTACAAATTCAAATTTTAATTTCTTATGTTTACATTTATCTCAATTTGATGCCACATCTAAGCATGAATATACTTGTTTGTTTTAAGAAAAGAAATAATAGTGATATTTTTTAAACTATGTCAAAAAAATTTTAATTGTCTGAAGAAATCCAATGACATGATAGCTCCCATTCAATTCTTCATTTCACACATCTCATTAATCCTCCTCTTAAAGAAAAATTATTCCGTGCAGACACCACATATAGAGATGCATGCGGATTCCGATCTTCACCATCCATCACGGCTTCGGTGGGATTTTTTTTGTTTAAAAAAAAAATTAAAAGTGGGCCCCACTAAAATTATGATAGACGGTGAAGATCTGACACCGCATGCTTCTCTGCATGCAGTGTCCGCACAGAATAATTTTTCCCTCTTAAATATCATCCTCTATAATTAGATTGTTAGCTCTTTCCCCTACTTTAATTCTACGTGTCAATGACATATTTGAATTAGCCTTTTAAATCAAACAAACAACCAATAATTAGTGAATATTTCACTCACTTGATCGTGAGTCTCCTTATCTCTTTGCTTTCCTTTTGATTATCAAGCACTCGCCCATAGACCGACTAATCATCATCTCAAACTCTGCGATATTTTAGGAGATGAGATAGAATTCTTTCCTATAAATCTAAAAATAATGTAAATCTACTTTCTAAATAGTCACCGGACAAGTCAACTTAAAACCATTTACTTTGCCTATATATTTTTAGTTCAATTATTTTTTTAGATATATTTAAATTTTATCATAAGCTATTAAAGTGTTTTGTAAGAAGTTATAAGAATAATTTTTATAATTATATGTGAACATTAAAATTTTATGAAAGAATGCAACTAATTAACAAACATTTCTTGGTGAACAAATTTGAAGTTCGATAAATTTTGGGACATTTGTAACTCAAAAAATATTTTAATGGGGGTTTTATGGGGGATTATTTATGGCAAAGTTTTTTTTTATTATCAATGATTTTTCAATTTAAAAAAATGCTTGTTATTTTCTTGTGGTATAAAATATATATTGA
>NW_018224929.1:0-5106 GCF_001263595.1 Phalaenopsis equestris | reverse complement strand
GATGCCGAGCTTTTCAAGTATTGAACAATTTTGGATAACAACAAAATTTTTTTTATTTTCATTCATTGCAGTGGGAGGGATGGGACTAACAAACATTGATACCACTAATATTTCTTTTAACAATAAAAGTAGTACAATAGTAGCCAAGAGACATTTCATTCATTGGTAGTTGCGTAGGAATAGATTGGAGCAAACAGATCGACCGAAATCATATTGATAGAACCTCTTTCAGGTTCCTTTTAAATATTCTTCCGGGATTGTTGCGTCCCCATTCCTGAACTTCTCCTCGAGCAAGTCTTTGAAACTGTAACACTCCTCTATGGTGTGTCTAATGAACCTGTGGTACGGGCAATATCTCAGATGTGCTTTCTTGTTGAGCTTGTCGGGCTTGTTTGGCTTGGGCAACCTGAACTCGGGATTCTTGATCAGACTGCGGAACATCTTTTTCGTTGCTTTATCTTTAAAAGAGTATATCCCATTTGATCGAGTGTTCATGATTGAAACTTGTCTTTCGTTTGTCTGGTAAGGTCTCTGCTGAGATGATTGCTGAATATTTTGACGAGGACGTGGTAAATCTATCGAGTCTGTTCAACTTGTATCCGCAACGGTCGCTTGCCCCTATCAACCACTGCTACTGTCTCAGATTTCTTCTCAGATGTCTTCAATGGCTCTAGCTTCTCAGCTTTCTCAAAATGGTGAATCCCTTGAGTAAGAAACCCACTGGACCATGAATGCTTTTTAGAAGAATTTCAACTGCGTGCTGCTCTTGGAGTTGTGGCTCACACTTCATGCTCAAATTTCTCCATCACAGAATGTAGTCCATCAATGTTTCGGCTGGCTTCTGTCGCTCGACTACAAGATCACCGATGGTGATATGGTGGTGAGCTCCAGTAAACCTCTTAACAAAGAGGTCTTCTAATTCTGCAAATATTTTCATTGAGCCATTGAGGAGTTCGGCGTACCAGTCAAAAGCGATTCCCGAAAGACTGCTCACAAATTGACGACACAACAACGCATCATTACCTCTCGCGTTGCCACAACTTGCTCGGAAGTGTGCAATATGCTGTCGGGGGTTTCCTGTTCCATGAAATGTCTTGAACAATGATGGTATTAAACCTTTAGGGTATTGGACATTATCAAATTCTTCGGGATAGGGTCTACCCTTTAGAATTAATGCTCCTCCTTTTGAATGAGTCAGAGCTTTTCTCACTTGTTGTTCTACATTTGTTTAATGTCTTTTTCTGGTATTGATTCATAAAATGAGTCTTTTTTTGGTTGATCATCTTCATTGACCGAAGTGAATTCCTTCTTATCATCGACGATCTGGACGCTTTCTGGATGGCTTGCCCCTGGGGGTACTATCGGTGATGACTGTGATTGTCCTTGAATGGTGGCTATAGCAATCGTCATTTCTTCTAATGGTTCCTTCATCTGGTTGATCTGTTGTTGAATGACTCTTAGCAACTCATCCACGACGTTCCCCTTAGTAACGTTGATTTCTGCGAATCCCTTTATCTCATATTCTGACGGGTCGTAGGGTTCATCACCCATATCCTTTCTTCGTTCTTCAGACAACCGTGCAATGTCGGCTCGAAGTTTTTCCAATGTATCCTTGATCAACCTTCCTTTGACAACTTTAAGGTTAGTTGGAGATTTTTGATGAGCTTCACCTCTTTTGCTGAGCACTAATGTGGTTGTGTAGAAGTTAATTCAATCAACCGAAATCATATTTACGGAACCTTCTTTATGCTATTTTAAATACTCTTTCGAGATCGTTGCATTTCCACTTTTGAAACTCTCCTCAAGCCAATCCTCGAAGACAACAATTTTTTATTGTGTGGCCGAGCAACTGGTGGTATGGGCAGTATTGAGGATGATCTTTCATGCTGGATTCCTTTGGCATTTTCGGCTTTGGTAGTCTGAATTCTGGTCTCATTAGCAAGTCATGGAACATCTTCGACACGACCTCTTCCTTGAAGGAATACACTACTTTTTTTCGTTTTGCAATGGACATTTTTTTATTCTCTGTTCAGTATGATCCTCTCTGAGGCGTTTGTTGGCAAGACTGGCCATATTGTTGTGTTTGTTGTTGACGGGATTGTCGAAGCTGTTTGGCTTTCAAAATTTCCTGGATGAGCCTCCTTTTCTGTGCCTTTATCAGTTGTTCAGGCTTTGAATTAGACCCAGTATCGAATCCAAAAAATGGCGTGGCATAAGCGTAAACTGACTCTTCCTCATGTAGAATCTCTTTTCTCTTACTCGACAAAACAATTGGTGCGGTGACAGTGTATATGGTAGTAGGAGCAAAATCAGTTCTTGGAGAAATTCCAATGCTCCCAACGACAAACTTTTCAGCACTAGCAGGGCTCTTTTCAACCAACACCTTTGAAGGGGAGAATTCTTTGGCAAACTTCAAGTTGAACTCTACATTAAGCTCCACGAACTTATTTGTTTTGAACTTCATTACCGTGACGACCACCTTCCTGAGCTTGACTCCAATATCATCGCATCCTTCTCCAAACTTAATAACTGTCAGGTCAGGTAGTTCATCCCTGCTGACAGCGAACTCCATTCCAGTGGTGAAAAAAAAGATCAACTTTGATGAAAACATTATCTCTGTCATTTGAAAAAAAAAATTCCAGAAGTCAGTGATGTTCAATGCCTTACAATTTCAGCAGCAGTACTCAAGTTAACGCACTTGTCTTATGAACTGGGTGTCTTTTGAAATTTATTCATGTGAATTTTGTCACAAATTTGTGATTTGTTTCACTTTGAAATTTTGATGGAATTTCGTTTTGTTTGAAGTTTAAAAGGAATGTTGTGAGAGTGAAATTTTAGTGTTAACTTGTTCGCAACAAGTTAAGATCAAAGAGAAATGAAGCGTAGGACCCAGTTTAGGAATTGGAGGGTGTCTGCCTTGCATCGGATTCGTTTCGATAGACCACTCCTAATCTACCACACCTATTGGGAGTCCACCCTACTAAACCCTAGGGATTCCTGAACCATTCTGCTTAAGGATGGTTAAATAGACAGTCTTGAAATTCATAAAGAATTGAGTATACTGGCTTAAGCACGGTATGTCAATAGAAGAACAACAGTCTGGCCTACAAGGGACATGAGCACACTACCGTTGTTTGAAAAGAAAATTACCTAATCAAAGATTGAGAGAGAACTTGTCCCAGCGGAGTCGCCAGAATTCGTCGGCCGTTTTAATTTTCTTGGTTTATGATTTTTGAAAAAGGAGATAAATTTTATAAATATGAAAATAGTTTTAATATAAATATATAATTTTTGATTTTTGAAAGTAATATTTTAATTTTGAAATAGATGAGATCAGACGAGTCTCATATTTTGGATAGTTTGGATGACTAAGCACGATACCACAAGTAATGCACTTATTTCGAAGAGTGAACATATCACTTGTAGTAGGCTTAATCACCTAAACTAAAGAATTTGTGATATCCGTTTGGTCTGTGAAATATTTTATATGAGACCAACAAGTTCTCCTACCTAATATAAGGATTATATAGGGTTTATTTTACATGGGTTCCAAGTTTCCTATAGAGACAAACCCCTATAGTTAATTATATCTTAAATGACCGGGGTTACTTAAGAAAATTCTCGATTAAGATCAGTGGTTTTACCTTACAGATTTCAAAGTTTAGGTTTCCAAGACTGAATACGGGAAAATCAAACGGGAGTGGCTCAAATTGGATACAAAATCCTAAAGTGTTAGAACTTATAATTGCACAACAGGATTGTGCAAAGACCTAAAGTTGATTTGTGAGGGTTTATGTTGCGCTAGACAAACCACCTCGAAATCCTATGGGTGTTATTTACACTAAAGAAAATGTTTAGTGATGTGAATCTATTTTGATGTTGTAGATCCATCTTGAAGTTGTTTCTCGTCGCGCTGCCCACGGTGTTCGCTCCAAGCTCTCTGTCGTAGTAACTTCAGGTTTGATGTTAATCCTAAAGTTATATGTAATCACTAAGTTTTCCTACACTAAGGCATATTGTTTAACAAAACAATAAAACATGCAGTATATTAAAAAAAGAGACAGTAGAATGTACAATAAAAGGAAAAGAACAATATAACATGCTGGGAGAACGGTATAACATGCTGTGAAATAAAATATTGTAGTGTAAATCAAGCCCGTATATTTTGGAGACCTGCTGCTCCTTTAAGCTAGTTAGTATTCACTGTATAAACAAAAGAAACATTGTCTGGAAAACTCGAGAAAATCTACAAATAATCCACGATGGAAAACTCGAGAAAATTGACGAGTAACAATTCAAATAAAACTATCAAAACCTCAGGAAAATCCCGGAGAAAAGATCACAAGTGCTTTGTCCAAAAATTTCAAGGAAACATATGAAAAAGTTCGAAAAGAGGGGACCGCAAGCACTCGGGTCGGGGCTAAGCACAAAGATATTATACTTGAGGGACGTCGAAGGCTATTATCGGTCACCCGGATGTATAAAGTTTGTCACTGTAATATTGTATCTGTTCTTATCAATTTGTTTTATCAATTTTGAAAAAGGAATATTTGTCCACGAGTCGATCACGTCATCGGGCCTAAGACCGTCAACAATTCTAAGAAGGTACGGGACCCCCGCTAGTCTTGTGTCTGTGAATAATACTTTTATCCTATAATTCATCAGGTCCCAAAATTGAGTCCTGGTGTAGTAGGATGAGATATCATTCTGCTCTATCACTGACGTGCCTTTGTCATCATCACCCTAAGCCCCAAAACAAAACCGACCTACTTGCGACCTTGCTTGATGGTTCCATATATAACAAAACTTAACCTCAATCCAAGTGACTAGCCGTGGACCTTTATAAATTTTCATAGAAAGATTTTCATGCAAAAGTTATTATTTAAGTCTTTTTTATGCAGAGTTCTTTTTAACACGCAAAAGAGATTTTGTTTTATTTTCGTAAATATTTTTGTAAAGCCATATAGTCCACAGGTTAGTCACTCTAATCGTGCTAGAACTACTGACAACTTAAGAGTGTCGGGGGCAACGATCCTAACAAGAATCGGCGAATAGTATCATAGGTCCTCCTCTCTCCCTTATTGAAGATCATTGAGGTATGAGATA
>NW_018224928.1:0-342 GCF_001263595.1 Phalaenopsis equestris | reverse complement strand
AGTGAGCACTAACAATAGCTTGGCAACTTTTTAGTTGGCAACGTTGTTGCTCATGGTTTGCATTTTTTTTTTTGCTGCACAAAAAGAAATATCAGCACACGTTTTGCGAATCAACTGATTAGTGGAGGATAAAAGATTTTTTTCTTTACGCGTTATTTAGTAGAATGCTATCTCGAGTCTCAAACAAATGCATGTGCCCTCTTTTTCATGCATTTGTCAACTAATATGATTTTTAAAAGTCAAATTGATAGATCACAAATCTATCTTTTTTTTCCATTGCCATTTCTGTCATCTGTGGGATCATTGCTGCCACCTCATAAATTTGTGGGTTATCCTATTGTA
>NW_018224927.1:270434-273037 GCF_001263595.1 Phalaenopsis equestris | reverse complement strand
CTCACCATAAAAATTCCAAAGTATTTTGAGTTCATCTGGTAACTTAAGTTGTTTTTTAAAGATAAATAACATTTTTGGCACTTAAATGATATTTAAAAATCAAGATATAACTCAAAAATTTATAAAAACTTATTTTTGGAGTTCTGTGTGATCAGGGGTATTTTTCTAAAAATCAATTGGTGTTTAAAATAAAAACTTGATTTTTAACCTATTTTAAATATTTAAATAATTAAAAATCCATAAAAATCACAAAAATAATAAAATTCATGGAAATGTTCTACATTGCTTCTTAAGCACTTAGGAATAGTTAGAATATTTTTCGTGATTTTCTAAATAAAGATACTGCATTACAAAGCTTTATAATAAATTTTAAAGGCTAAAATGGGTTTTCACTAAGAATAATTCCTAAGAATAAAATAAAACTCAAAAAAATATAAAATTTCTACTTTGAGTTCTCTGACCTCAGGAGGATTTTTCAAAAATATAAAACTTAATTTTCTCCATTTAAAATATTCTATATTTAATACATACCCCATAACTTAAAATAATTCTTAAAACTCAAATAAAATTCAAAAGATCATGAAATTTGGTCCAAAGGCTTCTCTAGTGTAGGTCTACCTTTAATAAAAATTTTAAAGAATTAGGATTTACCTTGGTCAAGTTAGGAACTTTCATTTAAAAAATCCTATTTTTGAATTGAAATAATTATATAAATTAAATTAAATTTTAAAATATCACATTTTATCCTCTGATGACTTAATTGACCCATGAATGAGGTAGGATAAAAATTTCAAAGTCATTTGGATTAAATTTGATAAATTATGAAGTGTTAGGGCAAATGTGTGATTTTGGAAATTTAGCCTTAATTAACATTTAGGCTTAATTCAAGGAGGGAAATGGGCAACCTCTGATCTTAATTTGATGTTTGAAACTCAAAGAGTTAATTGATAGAATCTAACCTCACTTTCTTAATTGAAAATACAAGTTAATAGATTTCTAAATTATTAAAATTTGGAAGTTTATTAAAATAAAATGAACCCACGACTTAGGGGTTTGACTTTTGAAGTCAATAATTAATCAATTTAATACCCCTATTTTGATTTTCAAATAAAATCATGAATCATGACCACCTAAAGCTTAATCTTTTCAAAACTAATTAAGACACTCACCTAGGTCTTAAGGGCTTAGTAGTGACTTAGGCTAAATCAAGTTTCATTTAAAAGTGGATTAGAAAAGTAAATATCAATTAAAACTAAGATTTCTTTCAAACCATACAAGCCTAATTAGGACCAGAATTTGGTCAAGAGTTCCAATAACACTAACTTGCCTCTTTAAGGGTCTTCACCCACATAAATTTCAAAATTAAATTATAGATGAAATTACCTTACTCTTAGGGATAAATGAGACATCAATGTTCATTGAGAATTAGGGTGTTCTTAGGATGAATTATTAAGTAACATAATAAGTTTAAAAGAACTTAGTATTTTCCACCAGGCAGCAAGAGAGTAGCACGGACTTACTTTTTTGTCTAGATCTGTTGGATACCTCGGAGATCTACTAAACTTATGATATTTTACTTGACAACATCATCCTTAATTAGAACTCCTAAGGATCCACCAAGATTGGACCTAGGGTTAGATAGGTCATCAAAATTTAACTTCCCTATTTCATATAAACTGCCTTAGCATGCCTTTTGAGTTTCAGGCGGTGGAACGAGAAGACTCGCCAGGTACGCTTTTACAGTTTTTAGTGTTGTCTTTTTTGTATTTGCATACTGTACTTCTATACCTACAAACTTGCATGCTAAACAACGACGCCACCCTGCATGAAAACTAAAACTATTAGGATAGACACAAAACCAAAACCTAAATCAAAACTAAAACTAAAATCAACCAAGATAAAATTCACCCCACAAAGTTTTAGAATATAAAACAACTCAAAATTTAATCACAAACATCACATAAAACTACAACTTCAACTAAATTAAGACGTCTATATCGGATGGTCGGGAATCCCTCGGAGGAGGTAACCTACGGTTGCTAATAAGGCTTCCCACAGGCTAAATGAAATTATGGAACTCATTAAGTTGAGCTTAGTAAGTTCATTTAGACTAAGTGAATCTAATAGAAAATAGTGGTGTCATAATGGTGCCGGAATGAGGGAACCGTAGGATCCTAACCGGTGTAGCTCTAATCAACTTTAACATGACCCGATAAAATTTAAAGGACTTCAACCATAGTGTCACCTGATTTGACATCATAACTTGACACATTAGAAAACTCAAACTTATTGCGGCAAGGAGCTTGGATTTAGCATGCTGGGTAGCATGGTGGGCAGCACGACCATCTTTAACAGTAAAACCTATCTTCCCCAAACCTGTCTTCCTTAAATAAACCAATCTTCCTTCCTTAGATATAAACAACAAAATCCATAGGCCTTCGAGGTTGCTTGCTTATGCAATGTAAATCCTCACCGTATCTTTAGGCCTTTGTATAACCTAGCTATACAATATAAGCCCTAACTCGTCTTAAGATTCTGAGGTTGTCGTTTGTCACGACCTAAATCCTCACATCTTTCAGGCTATTTGTGTGATCATTTCACAC
>NW_018224927.1:269920-270207 GCF_001263595.1 Phalaenopsis equestris | reverse complement strand
TCCTTGAAGATAATATTTTCTGATTTTTATCAAGAGTCTTCTTAAGTGACTTTAGTCATTTAAGATATGACTAACTATAGGGGCTTGCCTTTATAGGAAGGTTTTCTCGAAGCCAGCTTAATATAAACGTCATTTAATTCTTTATATTAAATAGGGGAACTAGTTGGCAAATACAAAGGTTTTGCAGACCAAACAAATGTCATATATTCCTTAGTTTATTTGATCGAGCCTCATCCTCAAGTCTTGTGTTTATCCTTAGGGGTAGATACAGGATTTGAGGTACAACA
>NW_018224927.1:262753-269855 GCF_001263595.1 Phalaenopsis equestris | reverse complement strand
ATATATATATATATATGTAAATTAAAATGTCCTTCTGAAGCGGCGATGGGATTTCGATTCCGGTGATCAACAGCTTCTTACGGGCAACTCTCCAACACAAAATAATGTCGAGAGCCAGTTTAGTAAAATTCTAAGATTCCATAAGGGTTTTATCTTACCCAATAGTAATTGAAACAATTGTTGAGAATTCATTTCCATCATAATATTTAAAAGGCCATAAGAAATTGCAACATTCAAAGCAGCCAAAATTGTCAATGCCTCTGTTTCTAGAGGGGATGAAGCAAAGCAGGGAGAAGAAAAGAAAACAAGTCACTGCCCTTTTATATCCCAGAACAATCCTCCTATTGCTTCAACTTCTTTACTAAAGCTTCATTCAATATTAACTTTAATCCAACCATGGGAAGGTGGTCTCCAATTTATCAAATTTGGTCTCTTACCATTTCTTTGTTGAAGTGAGTTATGAGCACAACCAGCAGCTTTATAAGCTTTAAGGAAATTAGCACAATGAGAGCAACAATATTATGAGGCGTGTGGTGAAATTTTTCATATTTATGGCTATTTCTAGCCACCTAAATGAACTAAAGAACAATAAGGGGAAAATAGAAAAGTTTTTTTTTTATAGTGTTCAGTTTCTTTCCAAACAGCAAGGATACTTTTTAGACATAAATTTGTCGGCCAAAGTATACGAAAATAGCACCCCAGCTGTTGCCAAACTGCTCTAGCAAAAGTACAATCCTAAAAAAGATGTGTGGAAGATTCAGCCTATATACATATATATATATATATATATATATAACTTCCATCTTGGCTTCTTCGTATCATTTAGGTTTGGTTGGAAAATCCACTTATGGCCATCCAAAAATCGAAATCATTCACAAAGAGTTTGATGGTTTAAAGTTAAAAGCGTGGTGGAGAGTTGGGATCCTTGATGGCTGACACTTGCTAATCCAACTAGCTAATGATGATGATTACACTAGACTTTTTTGCTAAAAGATTTTTATGAGTGGATTATGAAATTCCTTAAGTGCTTTATGGACTTCAATCTTAAGATCGAACTTCCTGTCATACCAGTTTAGATATGCTTTCCTAGGCTTAAATTGCACTTATTGAATCATGAAATATTGTTTTCGTTAGCCACTGCATATGGTAAACCCTTGGAAATGGATAGTGCCACCTTTGCCCTAACTAGACCTTTAGAAGCACATATTCTTATTGAACGAGATATCACACAACCTTTTTGTAATGAAATCTATATTTTCTCTCAGCATAGGGGTTAATGGCAACAAGTTGAAATAGAACATAATTCCCCTTGTTCTTCTTACTGCTCTATGTTCGGGCATCATGCTTTATAATGCTTTATATTGAACCCCCAACTAAAAGAAAATACACATCATCAAAACTCTAATCAACAGATTACTCCTTTTGAATCCCCTATGCTTAACACTCATCAAATCCCCCCACCAAATGTGGCTATGCAAGTTTCTCCCACTCAATTGAATGATAATGCCTCCATTATTCCCTCGTCTGAGAACAGTTTTCATGATAATATGGATATAGCACAACTTCCTCCTCCCACTAATTTAAACTCTAGTCCTAATACAGTTTCTAACTTAGAGACTAATTTTCTCACCCAACCCTACAGTTAAACTATAATACTGATGTCACATCAGATAAAAAACTTTCAAAGCAAACCTCTCTCCCATCACCTTCAAACATTACTATTAATACATCGTTGCAACGTGCTACTGATGAGTTAGAGAATTAGTGTCAAGTCATAAGACATACGTGAAGAAAATCCAAAAGAAATAATGAACTCTCCAATCTAAATGCTGGTAACATCATTCAAGAAGGCACATATTATTCAGAGGGTGAGCAATTAGGCAACCCTTATAGATTTTCTAGAAGGGCTGAATTAAGAAAACATGTTTAATATCATGACTTGGAATATTAGGGGAGTGGCTTACCCTACCTCCCTTAATAAACTCAAGTATCTTTGCAAAATATTCATTTTTGCCATCTTGAAGCCTTTTGTGCATGTTGATAAACACATGATTCTATGGAGGTTTAATGGTTACAACTCCTTTTACAATAGAAATAAAAAAATCTAACTATTTTGGAAGCATTCTGTTGTTTTATTAATTGTATAAGATGGGGATCAATTTGTTCTTACTAATTTTAATATGGATAATTTCCATGGTTGGGGTACTTTCATCTATTCTAGCTCTCTTATGCAGGAAAAACTCTTACTTGGGCAAAAACTTGAAAAAATGGGGGACACTATAAAGGATAGCTGGTTTGTGGGTGGAGACTTCAACATGATTTTGAAATCTTCTGAGAAGAATGGTGGTGGTAGAAGTGATCCTGCTCTTATAAACCGCTTTTGCATCTCTATTGTTGATGCTGTACTTTTTGATCTTGATTATTCTGGCTCTCTGTATACTTGGAGGAGAGGATTTCTCTATCAAAGGCTTGATAGGTTTTTGGGAAATTCCACTCTCTTAAATTACTACCCCGTCATCACTGTTCAGCATTTAAGCTATGCTTCCTCTGATCATAATCCTACATTGCTCACTCTAGCTTTCAATGACAAGCCCCTCTTTTATAGATTTAAATTCCTTAACATTTGGAGTACTCATAGTACTTTTTTAAATGTTGTGCAACTGTCATGGAAATCAGATGGTGTTGGGACACCTTAGTTCATTTTAAGGCAATTACATAAGAAGCTGGCAACTAGTCTCAAAAAATAATCACATTTTTGGTAATGTACATAATAAGGTGTTGGAAGCTCAACAAATGGTTGATCAGTTAGAGGCTCAAGTTATTGGTACTCCTACTCCTGTGGACAATGTAGCTCAAGCACACTTGTCTTTTTTGGATGCTATTACTCTGGAAGAATCCCTACTTCAACAAAAAGCCAACGCTATTTTCTTTATTGTTGGAGATAGAAACACCAAGTATTTTCATGAAAAAATAAGAAACATCAATAACATTCTGAAGACTAAAACTACAACAGGTCACATTTTAGCTAATCCGGAGGATATTGGTGTTAATGTTGTAAGCTACTTTACTGAGCTTTATGAATCTATTGTGCAGGTTACTTAAGTGGAGTTAAATGTCTTTAGTGATGAAACTAGCTACATTTCTAGCCTCTCTTTATCATATCCCCCTGATGAAGATGAAATCCTTTCTGCTTTCAAATCCAAATGTCCCAACAAAGTTCATAGTCCTAATGGCTATTCTTCTACTTTCTATGTCCATTATTGGGATATCATTAGGAAAGAAGTGATTCTTGTTGTCCAAAGCTTTTTTCTTAGTGAAAACCCTAGTAAGTTCTTTAGCTTTAATTTAATTGCTCTAATTCCCAAAGGGAATGACAAGCCCTCATAGGACAACTTCTGGCTTATATCACATAGTAATCTTCTCTCCAAAGTTTCTAATTTAATTGCTCTAATTCCCAAAGGGAATGACAAACCCTCATGGGACAACTTCTGGCTTATATCACATACTAATCTTCTCTCCAAAGTTTCGAGTAAGATTATTGTGAATCAGCTTCAACCACATCTCTCCCAATTAATTTCTCCACAAAAATCTACTTTTATTAAAGGTAGAGAAATTACTGACGATATTTTATTGGCTCAAGAAATGATTGAAGTCCTTGACAAAAAATGTATAGGGGGTAATATGATTTTTAAGCTTGATATCAAAAAGTCTTTTGACACTATTAGCTGGGATTTCATTCTTAATGTATTGTAAGCTAAAGGCTTTCATCAAAACTTATGTTTGCTTATTAAAAGATATCTTGTCAACGATTAAGCCCACAGTTTTTTCTCTGCTTATAGAGGCATTAAGCAGGGAGATGCTCTCTCTCCTACTATCTCTATTATTGCTTTTGATTACCTCTCCAGGATTGTCAATAATTTACATGACCTTCATCTTAATTTGAAATATTCTCATAAGTCCAAAATTTTGGTTAGTCATCTTGCCTATGTTTATGATGCTATTCTTTTTTCTAATGTTAGTAAGTCTGGCATTAAGGCCACTATGCTTCTTTTGAAAAATTTTCAACAAGTTTTTGGTTTGATTTTTAATTTAGCTAGATGTTCACTTTATTTTAGGAAAGTTTTGCATCAGAATAATTAAAATTGGGCTTCCAATTTTACCAATTGTAAGATTGCCAATTTACCCCTTAAATACCTTAGTGTGAACATTCTTAGGGGAAGAAGGAAACATGTTCAAATGAATGAGATTGTTGAGAAGATTAAATCCAGGATTAATGATTGGAGGACTAATTTTTTGTCAAATGGTGGCAGGCTTACCTTGTTGAAAACTGTGCTCTTTACTCTACCTCTCTATGCTATGGATGTTCTCGAAATCAAGCATATTACCCAAAAACAACTTAAAACACTTTTTAATAAATTCCTTTGGAGTGGTTCTCATTCTTCTAAAATTTTAACAAATTGACATCACATTAGCACACCTCTTGCCTCTGGGGGGTCTTGGTGTTAATACTTTTACAACAAATTATAGATATTAATATATGCAAGCTTTGGTTCAAATTCATTGCTGGGGAGTCTCTTTGGGCTCAATTTATACTTCATAAATATTTTACCTCTCAACATCCCTCCACGGTTACTTGAAGAATTGGAGATTCTAAAATTTGGTAAGCAATTACTCATGTTAGATTTGTAGCTTCCCAGTTCATTTTTTGGGATGTCGGGGAGGGCAAAGTTTCCTTTTGGCATGACCATTAGGGCACTTCTAATCTTACAAATTCACCTCACTCCATCAATGATACAAATCCCACTTTTTTTGATCTGTGCTTTAATGGTACCTAGGACTTTCCCAAGCTTATTTACTTGGTTGGGGAGGAGGCCAACTATATTGCTAGAATTCCTATCTTTGCTGATACTAAAGATGTTCCTATGTGAAAGTTCAATTCACATACATCTATTACAAAAATAATATATTCTCATACTTACAGTTTTCAAAAATGGAAGTGGAGCCCTTACATATGACATCATTAATTTTTTCCTTCTATTGCTTTTATTCTTTGGAGATTTCTAAGAAAATTGCTTCCTCTAGATGATATTTTGAAAATGAAGGGGCTAAGGATGGCTTCATTTTGTTATATACGTAAGAAAGAGGTTGAGTCTCCCCAACATGTATTCATTTCTTACCATTTTGCTAGAATGGTGCGGGAGATGGTTGGGAGCTTCTTTGGTATCACTTGGTCTGCTCCTTTAAGCTTGGAATGTATTCTTCATACTTGGAAGGAAGTTGTTTTTTTTTTCACAACAAATTACTATATTTTCCCATCGCTACTTTGTGGTTCATAAGGATGGCTAGAAATAGCCATAAATATTAGGCTTTTGGATTTACAGCTCTTACTACTGTCTCCTTTATTTTGGCTCACTATTTCAAAGTAATGAGAGCTGTAAGTGCTTCTAGCGGTATCTCTAGCAGTACCCTCTCTTCCCAGAGTGGCAGGAGACTAACTTTAATTAGTTGGTCACCACCTCCACACCAAAAATAGTGCCGACAGGAAGCTATAATATTAGTGTTGCTGGTATGGGTGGTCTCTTCGGGACACCAATGGAAAATGTTTGGACTTTTTTGCATCCCCTTGCATTACTTCCTCCCCTTTGGAAGCCAAGGCCAAGGTTGTTCTCGTGTCCTTACAAGTAGCTATCTCTCTTAACCATTTTTTGTTGATCTTGGAAACTGATTCTCAAAGTTTGTTTAAAATTTTGATAAGGCAATTGGATCCTATATGGCATATTAAAACTTTGATGAAATGTATTTTACATATTATATATACAAATCAATTTGCTTTGCAATAAAGTTTCATTCATCGTGAAGGCAATAGTCTCATGGATTGGATTGCTAAAATTGGGCTTAAATATGTGCTGGTTGGTGATGCAGCCCCCTCCTTTCTCAATAATCTTATACAAAGTGAACTTCTTCAAGCTCCCTACATCTGTTTCTAACTTCTCTGCAATGCCTTATGTTATTAATATGAAGGGTTGGCATATATGGGTTTGGGAGCTTGTTGTGTCACTCACATTGATTTTTTGATGATTCTGAGTTCTTCCCATTACTTAACCTCTAATTCCTTTTCTTTTTCTATATCATGCCCAAAGATCTAAAAGTGAATTTCCTTTTGCTACAGGATTAGTAGTAGGGATTCTATAGGCTGGATATTTTACTGCTGCAAAACACTAGTTGAAGTAATAAATACTTAATGTTAATTGACGTGGGAGATCTATATGACTTTCTTATCATGAATTTGACATGGTATAGAGTAATAAACACTTAATGTTAATTGACGTGGGAGGTCTATATTTTTTTCTTATGATGAATTTGACATGGTATAGCCTTTTTTCTATGCTGCCTCACTTTATTATGCTCCAGCTCGTAATCTGCTGTTGGGCCAGAGTAATATTGGTACTTGCACCTTTGCGGATAATTCTCTTACTAGAGAACCTTATGTAGATTTTGGATGTTCATGGCTCAAAATATATTGCTTTCACTGCATGGTCCTTTTGGACACTTGACCACATAGGTTTTTTCACCTCATCTTCACAGATTTTGAATTGGGGATGCACTCTCACTTCTTTGTGATGTGGAAGCCTTCGTTTTTATGGATTTGCTCTTTATTTGCTCTATCAACAAAATCATATCGCAAATGCTTTTTTATACAGGTCCTTTTTTTAGAAATTGTTATGCAAGTATAAATATTTTTTTATGCTCAGGATGTTGCTTCTCTCGATTTGGACTTCAGCTATTAGGGATGAGGATTTTCTGGTTTTACATCTCTCACAGCTAATTTTGCACCCTTCTTTACATTTCAATGTTGGGTATAGTTTAATGGATTGGTATACATTTTGTCGGGTTACATGTTTTTTAAGGTATGCTATACCTTTTTGGTTTCTTTTTTTCTCTTTGTTGTGTGGAGTTGTAATGTGAAAAGAGGAACCTATAGGACATCATGTATTTCTTTTTGTTTTTAGTGGGGATCCTTTTTTCCTCCCTCTTTTTTAACCACATTTTATATTAAGACGTAGCGAGCCACGAGTTGCTCTATTTTTAATATATATATATA
>NW_018224927.1:260272-262363 GCF_001263595.1 Phalaenopsis equestris | reverse complement strand
ATATATATATATATGGAGTTGGCTGCTGGTGAGCTTGCTCTGCTAGGGTTTCTGGGGAGATGAAGCTGCCGGTGGTCTCTGTGGGTGTTGGTAAGGTGTTGTACTGGGCTTGTCACTGCTGTCACTGGTTTGGGAGTCTTCCTTGTGGTCTTCTCCTCTTGGCTTTCACAAACTCTCTTTTCTCCCTTTTGTTTTACTGTTCCATTGTGCTGGTGTTCCTCTTCTCTGCTTTTTCTGCCGGCCTCCTGATTTTTGTCCTGCTTTCTTTTTCTCTACTCAAATGTTTCTGGGTTTTTATTTGTGGCTGGTTTTATGGCCACCCTCATTGATGTTCACACTGATTCCAGTTGGACTAAGGCTACTTATGCAGGGATTGTTGGAAGAGCTAATGACACTCTCCAAGATCCTACAAATTTAATTTTCCCTCAGGAATTTCATAATGTGCTGCTGGCAAAGGGATTTGCCCTTGCATTCACCCCTTTGGCTTCAAAGATGGAGAAACTGCAGTCTACTTCTCTGCAGCTAAAATTGCTTCACTGAATGAAGAAGTGAGATTCACTCTTGTTGGAAAATTCCAGTTGGGTCATCCCAAAATGAACCTTGTTAGAAGTTTCTTTGATTCTCTAAATTTTGTTGGACAATGGAAGCTTGGTTTGATAGATGGTAGACATCTTCTTATCCAACTCTCAATGGAAGAAGATTATGCTAGACTATTTGTTAAATAAGTTGTTTCTATAGCAGGCGTTACAATGAAAATCCAGAAATGGACTAGTGATTTTGACCCAACTAAGGAGCCTCCTGTGGTCCCAGTTTGGTTTAAGCTACCTGGTCTTCCATTACCTTACTTCAAGCTTAATGCACTTTTTAATATAGGGAGAGCACTAGGTACTCCCCTCAAGGTTGATGCTCCTACTTTCAATAAGGCAAGACCTGCTCTTGCTAGAATTCAGGTGGAAAGAGACAGAACCCTCCCTCAGATAAAAAGGATATGGATTGGTTCTGATGCAGAGGGGTTTTGGCAAGATTGGCAAGATATGGCAAGATATAACTGCTGAACAAAAGCCTTTTTATTGCCAACACTGTAAAATGTTTGGCCACACTATTGAGAAATGCTTTAGGCTCCACCCTTTTACAAAATAACACTCTATGAATCCAAGGGTAGCTAGTCAGGTTTCTAATCAGGGACAAAGCACAGGGACAAATCTAATCAGGGACAAAGCAATAATATCACTACATTTAATCACAGGGATGTTGTCAGGCAAACCAGTAAAACTCTTTTTGTTAAGAACACAAATCCACTTACCACTTTCCCCTCTGGTGATCCATTAGGGGAATTATCAGAACCTCAAAACAACTTGGAAACTTCTTCAGGTTGTGTGGAGAGGGCAGAACCTAATGAAGTCGGTATTATTACCCCTCCTTCCCCCACACTTACTGGAAAAGGGAAATGTGCTCTAAAAAGCCCCTTGATCACTGAGGCTGACACTAGAATTATTGAAGCTACTGTTGTTGATGTGTCGCAGGCTTTGGGAAAAGATTGGCAAAGCCAAAAAATAAGGAAAAAGAATGTGATGAAAAGTTCCGTGATCAATGAGGCTACTCCTAGCATTATTGAGGCTGATGTAATTGATTTGCAGCAGGCTTTGGAAGAGGATTGGCAAATTCAGAAAATCAGGAAAAAGAAAAAGCAGACTTCTGAGGTGCAACAACTTCTACAAGGAACAAACTCTCCTACGAGGATGGAAAGGCTAAAACTCATTCTAGCTCTACCTCTACCTATAATAGAGGAAGAACTAGGTCGAACCAGGAAAAAGAAAAAGCAGACTTTTGAGGTGCAACAACTTCTACAAGGAACAAACTCTTCTACGAAGGATGGAAAGGATAAGACTCATTCTAGCTCTACCTCTACTGATAATAGAGGAAGAACTAGGTCAAGGTCTCAATCTTCCATTCAATTCTCACCTATCAGTGATTAGTATTCCTCTTTGGAATGCTAAGGATCCCATGATTAATATTTTGTGTTGGAACATTAGAAGAGTGGCTCACCCCTCCTCTCTTTTGAGATTAAGACATCTCATCAGACTACACAAG
>NW_018224927.1:256180-260197 GCF_001263595.1 Phalaenopsis equestris | reverse complement strand
AAGTTTACTTTTTATGCTAATTCCACTAATAAAATCTGGCTTTTTGTCAGACCTAAAATTCAGTGCAGTTTACTTGTTAACCATCATCAGTTTCTTCACATTCAGTTTGCTATTGGAGCACAGGTGGGATTTGCATCATTCATCTATGCTAGCAGCCTTCATAGATACCAAAATTGTATCACTTCTCCAACTGAAAAAAGAGGGGGTAAAGCCCCTTTACTTTCTTCAATAGCCAAATTCAATAACTTCATCACTGATGCTGGTCTATTTGATCTAGGCTTTCAAGGTCCAAAGTTCACTTGGAGAAGAGGCACTTTATGGGAAAGATTGGATAGATTGCTTGGTAACTCCTTATGGTTTCAAACCTTCCCATTCTCTACTGTCACTCACCATGCAATGGCTGGATCTGATCACAGACCTATCCTTTGCTCCATACACAACACTGCTAGACCAACTCATACACCTTTCAGATTTTAGAATATGTGGACTCTACATCCTGATTTCATTAAAAAAGTGGAAAACAATTGGAATTCCAACCTGAATGCAGACCCCTGGATCAGATTATGGTGAAAACAAAAGAACTTAGCATCTCATTTGAAAAAATGGAATTAGGAAAGATTTGGTAATGTCAATGAACAACTGGAGGCCATCCAAAAAGAAGTTCATAGTTTGGAGGAAGGCTTACAAATGGGGATGAACTCTGAATATGAGGTTCATCATGCCAATGAGAGACTCCTTGCACAAATCATTTACCATGAATGTTTCTTAAAACAAAAAGCTGTTGTCACTAAATTCACTGATGGTGATAGAAATACTAGATACTATCATGATTGTATCAATCATAGAATGAAGTGGTGTTCACCAATGAGCTGGATTTTAGAAGCCCAATTGAAATTGAGATGTTCACTAACTGTCAGCAATATGTTCAAAATTTAAATTTCACTAGTACCCCTTTGGAAGATGAGATAAAACAAGCCTTAGATTCCATTGATGGGCTCAAAACTGTTGGGCCTGATGTCTATACATCTACTTTATATAAAGCCACATGGGATAGGACTAAACAAGACATTATGCTTGCTATCCAAAATTTCTTTCTTGGTGTAGACCCCCCTAAATATTTCAGTGCCTCCACCATCACTCTGATACCAAAGAACCAAAATAGGAAAACTTGGGGGATTACAGGCCAATCAGCCTAACCAATGTGATCTCCAAAATAATCAGCAAAATTATTGTGTTTAGGCTGCAATCCCATCTTCATCATCTCATTAGTGACAACCAAGTGGCTTTTATTAAAGGGAGGAATATTACTGACAACATCCTACTTGCCCAGGAACTCTTGTTAGATCTTGACAGAATATGTAGAGGAGGAAATGTCATCTTCAAACTGGACATAAGCAAATCCTATGATACCATTAACTGGGATTTCATTTTTGAAACTTCTTTTCTGCTAGAGGCTTCAATGAATATTTTATTAATTTGATACACAGAATTCATCCTTGATACTCTTTCTGCTAGAGGCTTCAATGAAGGATTTATAAATTTGATACACAGATGGCTTAAATGCAATGCACATTCAATTCTGATCAATGGAAAGTGTCATGGCTTCTTCAATGCCACCAGGGGGATCAAGCAAGGAGTCCCCTTGTCTCCAACCATTTTTATACTTGCTCTGGACTACCTTTCAAGACAATTGAATAAGTTGGTTACTAATTCACCTCATCTGGCTTTCCATCACAGATCTAATATCCTTATAAGCCATTTAGCTTATGCTGATGACATATTTATTTTCTCCAATGCTTCCAAGAATTCTGTCTTGAGGGTATATAAATGTCTTCTCCACTTTTAGCATACTTCAAGTATGGCACTCAACAAACAAAAATGTCAATTTATTATTAATAAAAACTCCACACCTTAGCTCAAGCACTGGACCTCTGAATACACTAGATTTTTCCAACCTCCCCATTAAATACCTTGGAATACATCTACTCAAAGGCAGAAGTAAACAAACACAATTCCAGGATGTCATTGATCAGATCAAAGCACAACTTGAACATTGGACTAACTCATTCCTCTCTAATGGTGGGAGGATCAATGCTTTAAGGAGTATTCTCACTGCAATGCCTTCTTATGTCCTACAAATGTTCTCCATGCAAAAGGGTACCCAAGACTCTATTGGAAGGATCTTCAATAAATTTCTCTGGTCTAGTCAAAGAAAGCAATTTCACTGGCTCCCTTCGCAGAAATTATGTAAACCTTTGCAACATTTTTGAAACCTTTGCAAGCTGGTGGGCTGGGCTTCAAAGACTTCCAACACCTGGGTTTCATAAATCTTTGCAAATTATGGATCAGATTCAAGTCCCAGGATAGCCTTTGGGAAAGATTTCCAAAAAGGAAATACTACAGATTTTTTGCACCCTACTTTGGTATCCAAAAGGATGGGGGATTCCAAACTATGGACAAAACTGCTGAAAATTAGAAATAAAGCTGAGGAACTCTTCCTTTGGGAGCTAGGAGATGGGCATATCACTTTTGGTTAGATAACTGGGTCAGCAATGGAGAGATACTTAAGTGCCTCACCCCCAATCCCAACACTAATTGTCTAGTTAGAGATTATTGGTCGAATAATCAGTGGAACTGCAGACTGTTGAAAACTATTCTTTCCAGTGAACATGTGAGGTGGGTTAAAGTGAACATGAGGTGGGTTAAGGAGATACTCCTATCTCATCCATTTCTAAAGACAAAATAATTACTAAACAGGCTTACTCCAATAAATTATCAGCCTACATTTACCATCATTTCTGTAATTGGAATCAGATGCCTTGGGGTAAATTCTTAACTTCCTCTATGTCCTTCTTCTGCTGGAGACTCTGACATTCCTTACTTCCTACAGATGATATATTAAAGATGAAAGGGCTGAGAGGGCCTTCAATCTGCCCACTTTGCTATGCTGCTAAAGAAACCTTGGTTCACCTATTTTTCTCATGTGCCCTCTCACAAGAAATTTGGTCAGGTTTAATCAAGCTCCTGAATATTAATAGTCACAATGTAAACTGGCTTAAATTTTGTACTAGCTAGGAAGAATGGCATAACAACAACCTTTGGGTGATACCCTGTATTGTGGCTTGGTTCATGTAGATGTACAGAAACCACAGCAAATTTGATGAGAAGTTTTCAGGATCAAAATCTATGATTATCAATTGTATCTATTATTAATTGTATCTCTTATTAATTGACTCCAAGAAACAATACCCCTCTTCTTCAGTCTTTCAAACTAATCCTTTGGAGTCCTCCCTCTACTAGTTGGTTGAAGGTCAACACTGATGGCAGCTTCTCAAATGGTTGTGCTGGTATTGGGGGAATCTTCAGGAACCCTCATGGTTCTCCCATTCTGTATTTCACTGCTCCTGTTGTGGCAATGGATGCTCTGCAGGCTGAATTCATAGCTATCTACTGGGCTATCAGAATTGCTTGTTACTGTCATATGGGTCTTTGATTATAGAAACATATTCTACTAATTGTATTAAAATCCTTCTTCATGATGAAACCCCCCGTTGGAATTTAACCAGATGGAATAATCTGTTAGTTGCCCTATTACCCAGACACATGATCAATATCAATTATTTTCCTAGAGAGGATAATCGTCTAGCTCATTGTCTTGCCTCCCAGAGTAGAAATACTGAACAGATTTTTGTTGGGCCGACACTTACACCTGATTTAAAATTCCTGCTAATTGGTGACAATTTGGCACTCCCCTATATCAAATGTACGTAACTGCTATGGGAGCTAGATCCTTGGGGGAAGGTAATGAGTTACATAGTGTTAGGCTTTACTGCTGGTCTTTATGTGTAATTTCTATTTATGTGTCCATACAGATACATGAGCATCATGTGTTCCCTATTTCATTTTCAGCTTTTGGGAGGGTATATCTCTCCAACTCTTGTAATCCCTATTTGGTTATTTATTAACATGTAACGAGCCTTATATATATATATATATATATATATAATACCCAAATTT
>NW_018224927.1:254949-255837 GCF_001263595.1 Phalaenopsis equestris | reverse complement strand
TTTAGGTGTTCTCTCTTTCTCTGCCTTTGTCTTTGGTCTTGATGTCCTCAATGGCCTACCCCTTTGATGTGGATACCAATACCCAATGGACCAAGTCTACCTTTACTGAAGTTGTTGGTAAGGCTTGGAAGTACCTAAATCTTTTGAACATTTGGTTTTCCCTCAATGTTTACATGATGCTGCTGTTGGGAGGGGAGTTTGCCCCTTTGTTAATCCTTTAGGAGTAAAGGATGGGGAACCTGCAATTATTTTCTCCCCTCAAGAAATTAGTGAGCTCAATGAAACAGTAAAATTTACTCTGGTTGGCAAATTCCAGTTTGGTCAACCTAAAATGGATTTGGTAAGGAAATTCTTTGAGGATTTGAAATTAACAGGTGCTTGAAAGCTGGGTCTAATAGATGGAAGGCTCCTGCTAATTTCATTATTTAATGAAGAGGACCATGCAAGGGTTTTTTTCCAAACAAACTCTAATTATAAATGGAGTTCCAATGAAGTTAATGAAGTGGACACCTGAGTTTGATCCCTCAAATGATCCCTCAGTTTGATCCCTCAAAGGAACCCCCTGTAGTTCCTATTTGGTTCAAATTCCCCAACCTACATATTCAATACTTCCATCAAAATGTTCTTTTCAGCATCAGTAGGGTGCTTGGTCTCCCAGTGAAAATTGATGACCCTACTTTCAATATGGCTAGACCTGTTGGTGCTAAAGTCTTGGTAGAAAGGGATATCTCCCCACCTGAAATAGATAGGGTATGGATTTGTACTTCTAAAGAAAGATTTTGGCAGCAAATAATAATGGAACAAAAACCAGTATATTGTCAACATTGTAAAATGTTTGGACATAATTTGGAAAGGTGTTATAGACTACACCCTCCATCTAAAAGAAAA
>NW_018224927.1:252858-254435 GCF_001263595.1 Phalaenopsis equestris | reverse complement strand
TTTATTCACATCCAATTCTATATTGGAGCTCAAGTTGGCTATGCCACCTTCATTTATGCCAATAGCCTTGCCAACAACCAAGCCACCTTATGGAATGAGTTGACTCAGATTGGACAAGCAGTAAACTCTTTTTGGATTTTAGGGGGTGACTTAAACTGTCTTTCCTCTCTTCGTGAAAGAAAAGGTGGTAAACCACCTATTGTCTCTGCAATAAATAGGCTCAATGATTTTTTCTCTGAGGCTGAGTTGTTTGATCTAGGGTATCAAGGGCTAGACTTCACTTGGAGAAGAGGTGCCATGTGGGAGAGGCTGGATAGAATGATGGGGAACTCTAAATGGGTTCAGACCTTCCCTTACACTATCATTACTCATCTGGCTATGGAAGGTTCTGACCATAGACCACTGCTATGTACTATCCAAAGTACTATCCAAAATGTTGAAAAGCCAAATAAAGCTCCTTTCAGATTCCAAAACATGTGGACTCTTCATCCTCTTTTTGTTGAAGAAGTTTATAAGGTTTGCAGGGCAGAAGGGGACTCTAATTTCTGGTTAAAACTATGGATTCTTTAGAAGAAAGTGGCTGCTCATCTAAAAAAGTGGAATTGGGAAACGTTTGGCAATATTAATGAAAACTTGTCCACTGCCCAAAGTAATGTTATCAGAATGGAAAAGAATTTTCAAATGGGACTGAATTTTGAAGTTGAACTGCACAAAGCTAGTGAAGAACTGTTAGTGCAAACAAATTATACAGAATTTTTTTTTGAAACAAAAAGCTGCAATCACCAGACTTATTGAGGGAGACATAAACACAAGCTATTATCATGCTTGTATTAATTTTAGAAGGAAGAATAACATGATCCTTTCCATAAATGATTCTCATGGTAAGGTATTAACTGATGCTGAGAACATTGCCATTGATGCTGTTAATTATTTTCAAAATATCTTTATGGATCAGTCTATTGAGAGAGCTCCTATCAAGGTGAAACTTTTCTCTGAATGCATTGATTATGTTCAAAGCTTGGACCTTATTCAAATTCCTACGGAAGGGGAAATTAAAGCTGCATTGGACTCTATTGATGACAATAAGGTGGCTGGCCTTGCTGGCTTTACTGCCAAATTCTATAAAACCTCTTGGAATATAATCAGTGGGGAGGTTTTTGATGCTATGCAAAGCTTCTTTAAAGGTATGGATCCCCCTAAGTATTTCATTGCTTCCACTATAACTTTGATTCTAAAAAATTCTAGCAGGATTGGGTGGGGCGACTTCAGACCTATCAGTCTAACAAATATCCTATCAAAAGTTATTAGCAAGGTTATTAACAACAATCTCCAACCTCACCTCCAGCAACTTATCCGTAATAACCAGGTAGCATTTTTGAAACAGAGACAAATCTCTCATAATATTTTCTTGGCACAGGAGTTTTTTGCTGGACCTTGACCGAAAATGTAGAGGCAGTAATCTCATTCTGAAATTAGATATCCAAAAAGCCTATGATACTATCAATTGGAATTTTATCTTGGACACTCTAAATGCTAGGGGTTTCTCTGGGGCCTTTATAAATTTGGTAAGAAGGTGG
>NW_018224927.1:251497-252476 GCF_001263595.1 Phalaenopsis equestris | reverse complement strand
TGGTTTCAGCAAAGCTTCTCTACCAATCAACTATCTTGGTGTCCAATTAATCAAAGGGAGAACCAAGCAAACTCAATTCACTTGGGTTATTGACCAAATTCAAAAATAGCTACAATGTTGGACTAATTACTTCCTCTCTAATGGAGGTAGAATCACCCTCCTCAAAAGTATCCTAACTTCCATTCCTTATTATGCTCTTCAAATGTTTACCATGAGGAAAGGAGCTCAGATAAGGCTGGGCAGAATTTTCAACAAATTTCTGTGGACTAGACAAAATAAACAATTCCATTGGTTAGCTTGGAATAAACTATGTAAACCCTTAAGTGCTGGAGGTTTAGGCTTTAAAGATTTTCAGCAACTCAGTATCATTAACCTATGCAAACTATGGATAAAGTTTAGAGCACAAGACAGTCTTCGGCCTATGTTTATGAAGGGAAAGTATTGTAGGACAGTTCATCCTACTATGGCTCAGAAGAAGGTGGGTGATTACAGGCTGTGGACAAAGCTTTTGGAGATTAGAAATAAAGCTGAGGATCTGTTTATCTGGGAGCTTGGTGAAGGCCAAGTTAATTTCTAGTTGGATAATTGGGTGTGGAATGGGGAGAGACAATATACCTCCAATCTTAACACAATGACAAAAGTGAAGGAAACCTATTGGCTACCATCCTAATTGAAGAGCAAAAACATTGGGTAAAGAAAACAAAAATCAATCCTGGGCAAAAAGATAGACTCATTACTAGACAAGCTTCCTCACAAATAATGTCTGCTTTTATCTTCCAACAGTTATATGAATGGCAACCTGTCAAGTGGGGTAAATTGATTTGGGGGAAGTGGCTAACACCTTCCATGTCCTTTTTCTGCTGGAGGTTATGAAGATCCTTACTTCCTACTGATAACATTTTGAAGATGAAAGGGCTTAAGGGACCCTCTTACTGTCGTCTGTGCAGTAAAGCTGAAGAAAGTCTGGATCATTTGTTCT
>NW_018224927.1:247540-250670 GCF_001263595.1 Phalaenopsis equestris | reverse complement strand
ATATATATATATACAGGATGCTGGTGGATGGGGATGTTGCTCTGCTACGATTTCTGACAGGATGCGGGTTTCTGACAGGATGATGGAGTGTAGCTGCTGCTGTATGTTGGTGGTGGTAGAGTTCTTTACTATTTCTGCTTCTTCTTCTTCCTTGGCACTGTTTCTTTGGGGGCTGTTGCTTCATCCCCTATTATCTTTTGTGGCACTGTTCCATTGATTTCTTCTTCTTTTGTCCCCTTACTGGTTCTTTGAGGCTTCATTACTGTTGTACTCCCTTTGGGGAGGAAAACTCCACTGGTCTCTTTTGCTGCTTGGGTATCAGAAGTGACTGGTTTCTTTGGGAGAGAACTCTCTTAGGTTTCTCTATTTACTTCTGGACAGTATTTACTGCCTAGTTAAACCATAACCTGCTTGTTTTTGGAAGGGTGATGGCCTCTTCCATTGACATTCTAATTGATTCCCAATGGACAAAAGCAACTTATGCTGGAATGGTGGGGAACTCCACTGACTCTTTACAAGATTATGACCTTCTAGTATTCCCACAGGAATTCCATGAAACTATTGTTGGAAAAGGAAGTAGTTCTTGTATTCAACCTCTTGGATCTAAAAAGGGTGAAATAGCTGTGTACTTCACTACCAAGGAAATTGATGCTTTAAGAGAAGAGGTTAAGTTCACTCTAGTGGGAAAATTTCAGCTAGGACATCCAAAAATGGAGCTAGTTAGAAGTTTTTTTAAATCTCTGAAGTTTATAGGTAATTGGAAAATTGGGATTTTGGATGGGAGTCACCTTCTAATCCAATTGGCAGTTGAGGAAGATTATGCAAGATTGTTTGCCAAACAATCTGTTAACATTGCTGGAACAGTTATGAAGATCATTAAATGGACCCCAAGTTTTGATCCTAGCAAAGAACCTCCTGTAGTCCCCATCTGGTTTAAGTTACCTGGCTTACCACTACCCTATTTTAAGCTCAATGCTCTATTTAATATTGGTAGAGCACTGGGAACACCTCTGAGAGTGGATGCTCCATCTTATAATAAGGCTAGACCTGGCCTTGTTAGAATTTAAGTTGAAAGAGATATCACACTCCCTGAACTGAAGAGAATCTGGATTGGTTCTGATGCTGAATGGTTATGGCAGGAAATATTAGCTGAACAGAAGCCTTGCTATTGTCCACATTGCAAGATGTTTGGGCATAAAATAGATAAATGTTACATTACATCCCTCAAATAGGAAGATGGCAGGAAGAAACCACAAAGCTACTGAGAAAATTGTGGCTAAGGATGCAAGGGGCACTGCTGAAGAAATTATATTAGAAAAGAGACAGGAAACAAATCCAAGGCTAGAAGAATCACCTCTAAGGACTAATGAGGATCCACCAAATGCTGATCCTCTTGGAGAGCTATCTGAACCCAACATTCATGTTGATATCCCAATACACAGATCAATCAGGAAGGAAAATACTGAAATTACAATTGTCACACCCACATCCCCCTTGCATGCTGAGAAGGGGAAGCAAATCATCACAGAGATACTTGACAAAACCCCAAAAGAGCCAAGCATTAATGAACTGAAACAAACCATTGAGGAGGATTGGAAAATTAAAACAGCAAGGAAAAGGAGAAAACCAGGGACAGAAGTAAAAAAATTGGATGTAGGAGTTCAATCTATGAAGGCTGATAGAACAAGGAATGGGTCTCCACTCCTTAGAGGAAGAACCAGATCTAGATCCCAGCCTTCCCCACTTCCTCCAATCCATGATTAATCTACTTTGCTGGAATATAAGGGGGATGGCTAACCCCCTGTTCCTTAAAAGAGTTTTATACCTGAATTATAAATACAAACTATGGTGCATTGTTATTCTTGAACCCATGGTTCACAAGAATTCTCAAAACCTGATTAAAAAATTTGTTGGCTTCACTCATTTTGGGAACACTAATAATAAAATTTGTATTTTTTGTAGAAGAGAAACAAATTTTGCTATTCTAATTGATCATCCACAATTTGTCCACCTCTCATTCAATATGAATGGACATAAAGGTGAAGCTACCTTTATCTATGTTGGATGTACAAAGGATGCTAGAAAAGAGCTGTGGAATAGGTTGATTCATATCAACCAACAGGTGAATTCCCATGGTTGGTGGGGCTCCCCCCCCCCCTTTAGATATCTCAACATGTGGACTGCACATCCTTCTTATAGTAATTACATTGCTGACCTATGGAAAGGGGTCTCTCACCCTGACCTATTAGTCAAGCTAAGCTTACTACAAATAAAGATTACTAAAGCCCTCAGAGGTTGGAACCCCTCCCCTTTAGATATCTCAACATGTGGACTGCACATCCTTCTTATAGTAATTACATTGCTGACCTATGGAAAGGGGTCTCTCACCCTGACCCCTTAGTCAAGCTAAACTTATTGCAAATAAAGATTGCTAAAGCCCTCAGAGGTTGGAGCTGGAACACTTTTGGAAATGTTCATGCCACAGTCCAGAACGCTGAAGATGAAGTCAAAGCTTTGGAGAATGGGGGACAGCTTGGTATTGAGGAGGAGAAAAAGTTGTTGATTGCTCAGAACAACCTCCTCAGTGCCATTGATTACCAGGAAAAATTTCTTAAACAGAAGGCAACCATGAATATCTTCACTGATGGGGATATAAACACAAGATTCTTTCATGCCTATATAAAATATAAAAGAAAAAGCAATGCCATCCATGTTGTACAAAATGCCAATGGCCAGTAACAACAATGATATAGCAAATGATGCTATATGTTATTACAAAGAATTACTCAACCAGGAACATACCTTCAGACCCCACATTGAGAAGGCACACTTCATGGCAGAACTGAACTACACTGCTGGTCTCAAGCTTACTGACATCCCCACTGAAAAAGAAATATGAAATGCAATCAGTTCCATAGATAGTAGTAAATCTGTTGGCCCTGATGGATTTACTGCTGAATTCTACAAGAAGTCCTGGAAAATTATTAAGACAGATGTTATTGCTGCTATTACAAGCTTCTTCCAAGGCAACAATCTTCCAAAGTACTTTTGCTCCTCCACCACTGCATTGATCCCTAAATCTGAAATACAGAAAAATTGGAATCATTTCAGACCCATCTGCTTGACCACT
>NW_018224927.1:245840-247039 GCF_001263595.1 Phalaenopsis equestris | reverse complement strand
ATGGTTTATAATCTGGACTTAAGGAAAGCTTATGATACCATAAGCTGGGATTTTATTTTGGAGGTTCTAAGTGTTAGAGCATTCAACACTAGTTTCTGTCACCTAATCAGGAGGTGGCTGCACAACAATGAACATTCCATCTTGATAAATGGGCAAGGGAGGGGCTCTTTCACTGCTGCACGAGGTCTAAAGCAAGGGGATCCACTATCACCCACCATCTTTATACTTGCAATTGATTATTTATCCAGAATGCTTGATGAAGCCTTGCTGAATCATAATCAAAACAGATACCATCATAGATCCAACATTTCTATTACTCATTTACTATATGCTGATGACCTAATGGTATTCTCCAGAGCCAGCGAAAATGCTATCAGAAAAGTTATCCAAATTTTACAAAAGTTCCAAGCTATTTCAGGAATGGCATTCAATCCAGCAAAGTGTCAGATGATATTCTATAAACATGCATCCTCCACTCACAAACTTTAGGCTTCTGATTATACTGGTTTCACAACTACTCAACTCCCTATTAAGTACCTTGGGGTGCCTCTTATCACTGGCAGAACCAAACAAACTCAGTTTGATGAGGTGCTGAATAAAGTCTCTAACCTTCTCAATGGGTGGACACAGATTTTCTTGTCGAATGGGGGAAGAATTACCTTGTTAAAGAGCATAATCACTACCTTCCCAGCTTATATACTGCAGATGACTACTATAAAAAAAAGCACTCAAATACAGCTGGAGAGACTGTTTAAAAAATTCCTGTGGTCTGGTCAAAGACTACAAATGCATTGGGCTTCCTGGAGGAAAGCAGCTAAACCTCAAATTGCTGGGGGAATTGGCTTTAAGGACCTTAATCAACTCCTTCAAGTCAATTTCTGTAAACTTTGGATTAAATTTAGGACCAAAATTCACTCTGGGCTAAATTCATGTGGGGTAAGTATTGCAAAGATCAGCACCCCACACTGGTCCTAAGGAAAATTGGTGATTCTAGAATTTGGGTGAAAATGCTGAAAATCAGACAAATTGCTGAAACCAACTACAGTTGGGAGCTGGGTAATGGGGAAATCAAGTTGGCTTGACAATTGGTGTCCCAAAGACTGGCTCTCCCCCATTACCAATATCTACAATAGTGATTTGAAAGTGGCTAATTGTTGGGATGGTGATAACTAGTCCCTGGGTAAGTTAGCAAATCTTCT
>NW_018224927.1:244720-245794 GCF_001263595.1 Phalaenopsis equestris | reverse complement strand
CCTCACCAAAGCCATATATTCCAAAAATTTCAGTTGGGAGCAAACACCCTGGGGTGATCATTTATGGAATAAATTCCTATCCCCTTCTATGTCCTTTTGCTGTTGGAGAATATTCCATAAAAAGATCCCTACTGATGACATTCTAAAGCTGAAGGGATTGAGGGGTCCCTCTAAATGTTGGTTATGTAAGAAGGAAGAGGAAACTTTGAATCATTTATTCTTTGAATGTGACTTTGCTCAACAGGTATGGAAACAGTTCCTAAATCAGATGACAATTGATCAGAAAGAGCTCACTTGGGATAGGCTGGTCAATTGCTGGTGGCACTGGAAGATAAGGAAGTATGCTGTTATCCCTTTCACCATTGCTTGGTTCATCTGGATGGAAAGAAACAAGGTTAAATATGAAGAAGCAAATCCAAATATGGAGAGTACTGCTAGAAATTATGTTACTTGCATAAGATGATTAACTAGAAAGGATTTCGGATTTCCTAACATTTCTAACTCCTATACATCCATTAAGTCTGATCTTGTTCAAGTCATTAGAGTCTACTGGAAAACCCCAAATCATCCTACTGTGAAGATTAACACTGATGGAAGCTTAACTAAAGATGGAGCTGGTGTGGGAGGTATCTACAGAAACCATTTGGGTAAGTGCTTGTTGTACTTTTATACCCCAGTCCTGGCCAATGATGCCACTGAAACTGAACTCATTGCTGTGTATTGGGCAATCAACCTTGCCACTAAGGCTAATTGGAATAAAATTTTGTTGGAAGTTGATTTTGTTGTGATTATTCCCCTTTTAAATCAAGAGGAGGAGACTCCCTGACACTACTCTTATTGGATAAGCAAAATCAGAGATCTCACTAGCAAGATACAAATTCAGTTCACTTTCATCTATAGGGAAGGTAACCAGCCTGCAAACTGGTTGGCCCAACTTGGATCACACTTTAATGAGACTGAAGTTGCTATCAACCCTCCACTTGCTCTCTTTTATCTGCTGCAAGGAGATATTCTAAATGTCTTTCACATCAGAATGGTCTACAAAGATAAATGATTAATGTGGGGGCAGATGCA
>NW_018224927.1:226703-244493 GCF_001263595.1 Phalaenopsis equestris | reverse complement strand
TATATATATATATATATATATATCTATATATATAGCTCTGTAGACTTACAAGTATATATATATATAAACACCTTACAAACTATGAAGATAAGAAATGGGCAAACTATCCCCATGCAAAAGAAAAGCTAGCTGAGATGAAGGTACAGTTCCCACTGAAATCTGTTATGTATTCCTCCCCATGGCACCTAAGCAATGAGCAGGGTCATTACCTTCTCTAAGAATATGCTGAAATCTTACTCTACCATTATTTATGAAATGGTTAAGCTTGTTAAGCCACCTGAGAATATACCAAGGAGGGTCCACTTCTTTTTGCAGTATCCTTACACACATGCTGGAATCAGATTCAACTATAAAATGGCTGATCTTACATTGATTAGCAAAATGTATGGCCCAATATATTGCTATCATTTCAGTCTCCAATGCATCATTAGCCCAAGTTGGTGAAGAAAAATATATCAAACACTTCCCTTGGGAGTTTCTAAACACTCCCCTAAACCCAGAAGATTCTCTAGTAAAGCTTCCATCAATATTAACTTTTTTCCAACCTGAAGGTGGAGAGGTCCAAAGAACCAATGTTGGCTTGTATATCTGTTGAACTTTCTCATTAGGCACCCAATTATGAAATAGATTAGGGAACTACTGGTTTTTAATAATTTTATGAATAGAGGAAGTGCAATTGAACACCACAGTCTTACTCAAAGGTTTGATATTATCAAACTTAGCTTGATTTCTACTCATCCAGATAAACTAGGCCACTATACAAGGAATGATCAACAAATTAGCATCTTGTCAGTCCTTCCAGCAACAAAAGAATTTATCCCAGCTGACTTTGAGGGTATTAATATTTAACTTATTTAAAAGATTAGACCAAAACCTTTGAGAGAGAGAACAAGAGAAAAATAAGTGGTCTAAACTTTCTTCTTCAGCTTACATAAGTAACAACAAGAAGGGCCCCTAAGTCCGTTCATTTTCAGAATTTCATCAGTTGGTAGCAAGGATTGTCAAAGTCTCCAGTAGAAAAAGGACATAGAGGGTGTCAGCCACTTACACCAGATAGTTTTACCCCACAAAACTGGTTGTCACTTGTAGAAATTTTTAAAGATATAAGCTGACAGTGTCTAGGAGGTAGCTTGCTTAGTAATGATTTTGTCTTTTTTCTCACGACAAAAGGAGGTGTTCTGTACCCATTGTAATTTTTTATCATTTAAAATGATATTCAGCATGTTACAATTCCATTGGTTATCTAACTAATATTTCTTTACCTTAGATTGATAGTTGGGGTTGGGGGAGGTACAACTCAGTTGCTCTCCATTCCAAGTCCATTTGTCTAACCAAAAGTTAACTTGCCCTTCTCATATCTCCCATATAAACAAATCTTCAGCTTGAGTTCGGACAGCTAATAATTTAGTCCAAAGCCTGGAATCCCTAAGTTTTTTTGTAGCCAGATTAGAATGTATAGATCTGTAATATTTCCCTTTCGTATAAAGAGCCCAAAGGCTGTCTTGGGCCCTAAATTTTATCCAAAGCTTGCAAAGATTGATGAAGTTAAGTTGCTGGAAATCTTTAAAACCAAGTCCACCAGCCTGAAGTGGCTTACAAAGTTTCTGCCATGACAACTAAGGAAACTGCTTCTTCTGTCCAGCCCACAAAAATTTGTTAAACATTTTCCCCAGCACCACTTAGGTTCCTTTTTTCATTATAAACATTTGAAGAGCATAAGAAGGAATAACAATCAAGATACTTTTAAGAAGAGTGATTCTTCCACTATTGGAGAGGAAAGAATTTGTCCAACATTGCAATTGAGCTTTAATATGATCAATAACATCATTAAATTGAGTATGCTTGGTTCTTCCTTTAATTAGCTGAACCCCAAGATACTTGATTGGTAAATTGGCTAGAATAAAACCAGTATATTAAACAATCCAATGCTTTATATGTGGAATAATATGAGAACTAGTAAAAATTTGACATTTATGCTTATTAAGTTCCATACCTGAAGTCTGTTGAAAGTGGTTAAGCCCTTGATATAAATTCTTAAAAGCAGTCTTTCTAGCCCTGGAGAAAACGATAATATCATCTGCATAAGATAGGTGACTCTCACCAATATTAGATCTATGTTGATAAGCTAAATAAGGAGAGGAAGTAAACATATGGTTCAACAGTCTTGAGAAATAATCCATGGCCAGAATAAAGATAGTGGGTAACAAAGGGTCCCCTTGTTTGATTCCCCTAGTAGCAGTGAAGAATCAATGGCTTTGCCCATTGATTAAAATAGAATGATTGTTACATTTAAGCCATCTTCTAATCAGATTTATGAAATCACCAGAGAAACCCCTAATAGCCAAAGTTTCCAGAAAGAAGTCCCAATTGATGGTATCATATGCTTTTTTAATGTCCAGCTTGAAAATAATATTACTGCCACTACATTTTCTATCCAGATCCAAAAGAAGTTCCTGAGCCAACAAAATATTTTCAGTGATATTTCTGCCATTAACAAAAGCCACCTGATTGTTAGTGATAAGCTGTTGAAGGTGTGGTTGAAGCATAGTGACAATGATTTTTTTATTTCATTTGATACCACATTAGTATGACTGATTGGTCTAAAATCTCTCCAGCTTTTTCTGATTTGATTCTTGGGAATAAAGGTGATAGTTGAAGCAGTGAAATATCTTGGAGGGTCCACACCCTAAAAAATTCTTCTACAACAGCAATAAAATTACCACTGATTAGAGGCAAAGAACTTTTATAAAAGCTTGCAGCAAAACCATCTGAACCAGCCACCTTGTGTCCATCAATAGAATCCAGTGTTGCCTTAACTTCTCCATTCAAAGGAATATTGGTTAGCTCCAAACTATAGACATACTCCTTACAGTCAAACAACAGCTCAACATTAATCTGGGAACTGGAAAATGGTTGAGTATTGAAAAGGCTTTGGAAATAGTTGACAACATCTTGGGCAATAGCCTTCGCACCAGATAAACAGCTCCCCGCAGAATCAGTAATAGACAAAATCATATAACACTTCCTTTTGAAATTAATACAGGCATGATAGTAGCTGGAATTTTTGTCCGCCTCAATAAATTTGATGGCAGCAGCTTTTTGCTTCAGAGAACTTTCAGAATAATTAGTTTGCATAAGAAGCTCTTCATTGGCTTTATGAAGATCAATTTCAGAGTTTTCTCCCCTTTGAAAACCTTTTTCCATATCAAGAACCTTATCCTGAGCAGCCTTCAAACTATCATTAATATTCCCAAAAATGTTCCAATTCCACTTTTTCAGATGAGAAGAAACTTTCTTTTGAAGATGCCACAAGTTGATCCAAGGGTTCTCCTCACTGTCAGAACTCCACATTTTTTCAAATTCCCCAAGAAATTCAGAGTGAAGAATCCATATATTCTGAAATCTAAAAGGAGAGCTTTTAGGGCATTCAACATTTTGAATAGTACACATAAGTGGCCTATGATCTGAGTCAGACATTGCAAGATGAGAAATAACTGTAAAAGGGAAGGTCTGAATCCACACAGAATTCCCCAGCATTCTATCAAGCCTTTCACACGTTTAACCCCTCCTCCAAGTAAACTTTGGACCTTGATAACCCAAATCAAATAAGGTAGCATCATAGAGAAACTCATTAAATCTATTCATTGAAGATAGAAGAGGGGGTCTGCCACCTCTTCTTTCAGTAGGTGATGTAACATAATTAAAATCTCTCCCCATAACCTAGAAAGAGTTAATAGTCTGACCAATTTGCAGTAAGTCAGACCATAAGGTAACCTGATTGCTAGCAGTACAACTAGCATGTATAAAAGTGGCATATCCAACTTGGGCCCCAATAGAAAATTGAATAAGAATGAATTGAGAATGGTTTTGAAGTACATACCACTGAAGTTTAGATCTAGCAAAGATCCAGATCATGTTATTAGAATTAGCAAAATGAGTGAACTTAGGAAATTTTCTGATAATGTTATGGAAATGCTTAGTGACCATAGGTTCCAAAATAGCAAAACACCTTACTTTATGAGATCTAACCAGATGTATTGATCTCTTAAGAGATGAGGGATGAGAAATACCCCTAATATGCCAACATAAGTACTTAATCATTGTGAAAAGGTTCTCCCTTTTCCCTAGTTCTGGCATATCAATGAATTGTGAAAAGGTTCTCCCTTTTCCTCTAGTTCTGGCATATCAATGGGCTGAAAAGAGGAAGGTCCATCAACAGAAAGAACTTCCTGCAAATGTTTTGGTTCCATCCTGCTTTTCTTCTTTTTATGAATTTTTTGAACTTGCCATTCTTTTGTAAGTCATCAACAGAAAGAACTTCCTGCAAATGTTTTGGTTACATCCTGCTTTTCTTCTTTTTATGAATTTTCTGAACTTGTCATTCTTTTGTAAGCACATCTGTCAGCACATTGATAGTAGGATCATCAACCTTATGAGGGTTAATATCCAATTGACTTCCTTCACTATAAACATGCTCCTTCTGAGTTTCTTTTATTCAGTTACTATCAATATATGTAGGTGTTTGGTTTAAAACTAAAGCAGTCCCTTGTCCCAAATTACTGGTTGGTATAGCTGGTTAAGCCACCTCCTCAGCACATTGAACTTTTGTGTTTTCTCCTTTATCAGATGTTTGGTTTAAAAGAAAAGCATTCCCTTATCCCAAATTACAAGTGTGTATAACTGGTTGAGCCACCTCCTCAACACATTGAAATTCTATGTTTTCTTTTTTATTTGGAGGGGATTGAGTTCCCATCTGATCAACAACACCTCCCCTTTGGGGCCTAGTAACCTTTTTAGCAGGAGGATGAAATCTATAACATTTTTCTAAAGTATGCCCAAACATTCTACAATGTGGACAGTAGTAAGGTCTTTGTTCTGCCATAATGTTTTGCTAAAATCCTTCATCTATTGTGCCAATTCCCACCCTATTCACAACTGGGAGTGTTATATCCCATTCTACTAATATTCTAGCCTCAGGAGGTCTAGCTAGGTTATAGGTTGGAGCATCCACCTTCAAAGGGCAGCCAAGAGCACAACCAATATTAAACAGTACATTTTTATGATAAAATTGAATAGGAAGATTGGGCAGTTTGAACCATATAGGAACAATAGGAGGTTCCATTCTTGGGTCAAAATCAAGGGTCCACTTACTTAACTTCATTGGAGTGCTAGCAATTAATAGAGAATGTTTGGCCATAATTCTAGCATAATCTTCTTCATTTTCTAATTTAATTAAAAGGTGTCTGCCATCCATTAACCCCAGCTTCCGGGCTCCAGTAAGATGCAATTCTTTAAAGAATTTTCTAACATTATCCATCTTTGGGTGTCCAAACTGAAATTCCGACTAGAGTGAATTTAATTTTATCATTTAGAGACTGAATTTCCCCAGGGGTAAAAAGAATGGCTGGTTCACCTTCTTTTAAACCCAGGGGATTAACATATGAGCATGACCCTTTTCCAACAGTAGCATCATGGAGAGCTTGTGGAAAAATTAGATTGTCAAAAGAATTGGGAATATGTTGTCCATTACCAACAACCCTAGAATAAGTAGCTTGTGCCCATTGGGCATTAACTTCCACATCAATGGGAAGAAACTCCATTGAAGAAAAAAATGAGCTCCCTGCCCTCCTTTCCAAACAATAAGAGAATAAGACAAAAGAAAACCAAAATTCCAAATCCAAAACCAATGAAATAGTAACCTTTACTAAAGAACAGTAGTATCTTGGCCCAGTTCTATGTCACACTCCTTACTTCCACTAGTAAAAGTCCTGGAGCTCCTGTTCTGCAGTCCCAAACACCACCACCAGCAGCGCCGCCGTGAAGATATATATATATGTACACACAATGCTGGCGGCTGGAGGAGAAGGTGCTTAACTAGGATTTCTGGCAGGATGAAGCTCTACTGGGGGGGATTCAGTGGGAGGTGTTGCATCTATCTTTCCAAGGGTGCTTCTACTTGCCTTCTTTTACCTTAGGAGTCAGCTTCTTTGACTCTTTTCGCTGGTACATTGGTGGGTTTTACTGTTCCATTGGTTTCTTCTAGTTTTGGCTTGCTTTTAGTATTCCATTGGTTTCTTATGGGTTTGTCCTGCTTCTGAATCTATGGGTAACCTCTTTTGTCTTTTTTGGAGGAAACCCATTTCCCTTTGGTGTTGTGTACTGTTGACTTGGATCTTTATTGTTTGTTCTAGCCTTTATAGAGCACACATAGGTTTTTCCTGGCTTTTCTGTAATTTGCTGGAGCTTTTGATATTGGGTTTGCTCTCTTGGTGTTTATGGCTACCCCTATTGACATTGTGACTGTTGCTCAGTGGGCTAAAGCCACTTATGCTGGGGTGGTGGGCAAGTCCACTGTTTCTCTTAGTGATCCTGATCACTTAGTCTTCCCACAGAACTTCCATGACACAGCTACTGGGAAGGGTAACAACCCCTGTATTCATCCTTTGGGTACCAAAGAAGGTGAACTAGCTGTTTATTTCTCACCACAAGAAATCCATAATCTAAATGAACAAGTGAAATTTACCTTGGTAGGAAAACGTCTTCTAGGCCACCCTAAAATGGAATTAGTCAGAAACTACTTTATTTCTTTAAAATTCAATGGGATTAGCAGATTGGAATACTAGATTGCAGGCATATTCTTATCCAACTTTCAATGAGGAAGATTATGCAAGATTGTTTGCAAAACAAGCTCTTCAAATTGGAGGTACCACCATGAAGATATTGAAGTGGGATCCTGGTTTTGATCCTAGTGAGGAACCTCCTATAGTTCCCCTATGGTTTAAATTACTTGGCCTCCCAATTCAATACTTTAATCTCAATGCTCTATTCAATATTGCAAGTGCATTAGGGAGACCTCTGAAGGTTGATACCCCTAAATATAACAAAGCTAGACCAGCTCTAGCTAGAATCCTTATAGAAAGAGATGTATCCCTTCCTGAAACTAAAAGGCTCTGGATTGGTACTAGTAAAGAGGGGTTCTGGAAAAATGTGGTTTTAGAACAAAAACCATATTATTGCTACTAGTGAAAGATGTTTGGACACACCAAGGATAGATGTTTCAGGCTTCACCCTCCTCCAAAGAAAAATGTGTCTACTCAGGAAAGGATTAATCAGCCTACTCCTCCAGAACCTACAGTTTGTGTGGAACCTTCTCCAACTGGGATTTTGAAGGATATGCTGGGCACACCCAAAATCTCAATAGCTCCTTTTAGCTCCAATATTCCAACTAACTTATCCCCCAGATACTTTAGGGAAGAGGAGAATCAAATAAATATTATTACTCCCCTAACTGATTCACTAGAAGTAGGTGAGGCATCTAGGGAGAATAACCAAAAAGATACTATAGTCATAGAAGCCCCTGAGAAGAGAGATATAGCTGAGATGAAACTCCTATTAGAAGAGGAATGTCAAACAAAAAATCTAGGAAGAATAAAAAGTTACTATCATAAGTTCAGAAATTAATAGAAGGAAATAATGGGAGCACAGGTGCCCTGAAGATTGGAGGACCTCCTCCTTCTAGAGGAAGGACCAAATCAAGATCTCAGCCTTCTCTCCACTTCAATCCCTCCAATGATTAATATGTTGTGTTGGAATATAAGGGGCATTGCTCATCTCTAGTCTTTAAGAAGACTGATTTATCTCAATAGAAAATACAAATTATGGTGTTTTGTTATACTTGAACCTATGGTTCAGTAAAACTCCCATAGAATTATTAACAAATTCCACGAATTTTCTCATTATGCTAACAAGAATAATAAAATTTGGTTCTTTTGTAAGAAATAAATACAGTGGAGCATTCTTATTGACCATACACAGTTTACACCTCTCTCACTTCTGGTTCAAGGTCACCTGGAGTATGCAACCTTTATTTATGCTGGAAGTCCCAAAGCTGATAGACAGGAGCTTTGGGAGGGCTTACATCTTATCAGTATAAATATGAACTCTCCCTGGATGGTAGGGGAGATTTCAACTGTATCACTACTGGAGCACAGAAATCTGGGGGGAGACCTCCCAATCTGTCCAAAATGACTTTCTTTAATGATCAAATTCAGAAGAAGGCTTGTTTGACTTGGGGTACCTGGGTCCTAAATTCACTTGGAAAAGTGGTCTATTGAGGGAAAGACTTGACAGAGTGTTAGTGAATGATTGTTGGCATAAACACTACCTCCTAACTTTTGTTACTCACCTAATCCTCATTGGTTCTGAACATAGTATATCTATTACTTCCCCTAGAAAAACCACATATCACCCCCCTTTCAGATATCTTAATATGTGGTCCACCCACCCCCTTTTCATCAGCTTTGTTGCTTCTAATTGGATGGGTATTGATCATACTGACCCTTTTATCAAACTCAACCTCCTTCATCTAAAAAAAGCAAAGCTCTGAGGAAATGGGGTTGGGAGACTTATGGGAATGTCTTTTCTAATGCCTTATCTGTTGAAAAGGAAGTAGAGAAACTTGAAGCTGCTGTTTAAAATGAAACTACCTCTAAGACTGATCTGCTTACTGCCCAGACTAATCTGCTTAATGCTATTGACACACAAGATATGTTACTCAAACAAAAAGCTTTGATTAACATTTTTACTGAAGGTGATAGAGACACAAAGTTCTACCATGCCTATATAAGCTATAAGAGGAAGTGCAATACCATTCACTCTATTTACTCTTCTAAGGGTAGAAGGATTAATTACAATGATCTTATTGCTTTGGATGGTGTTAAGTACAATAGCTCCCTACTGAACTCTTCAGTTTGATCTAAACACTGGCTATGAAAACTATTTTACAGAAGAATTAGATTACACTAATCAGCTCAATCTCACTGAACCCCCTTCTGTTGAGGAAGTTTGGGATGACTTAAACACCATTGACAGCTCCAAAGCGGCTGGCCCTGATGGTTTTACTGCTGACTTTTATAAAAAGCTTGGCACATTATTAAGAAGGAGGTAATTGAGGCAATCAAGAGCTTCTTCAGGGGGGTCAATCTCCCCAGCTATTTTGGAGACACTTCTATTGTGCTAACTTCTAAAGGATATCTACAAAAGACTTGCAAACACTATAGGCCTATCAGCTTTACTTCTGTCATAAGTAAACTCATCAGCAAGATCATAGTAAGAAGATTCCAACCTCACCTTGACAGGATTACTCTTGACACACCTTGACAGGATTACTGCCCAAACCAGACTGCATTCATTAAAGAGAAATCCATCACTGATAATGTGTTGCTGACACAAGAGCTCATTCTGGATTTGGATAAAATTAGTAGAGGGGCAATCTTATTTAGGGTTTAGGGTTTAATTTAGGCAATAAAGAGCTTCTTCAGGGGGGGTCAATCTCCCCAGCTATTTTGGAGACACTTCTATTGTGCTAACTCCTAAAGGATATCTGCAGAAGACTTGCGAACACTGCAGGCCTATCAGATTGACTGGAAATTCTTTTTGGGGATTCTTGCAGCCAGAGGGTTTCAACCTGAATTCAATAAACGCATCCACAGGTGGCTCATAAATAAAAAAAACTCTATTCTTATCAATAGCAAAGCCTGGGGTTCTTTCACAGCTACCAGAGGGCTCAAACAAGGTGACCCACTTTCCCCCATTATTTTTATTATTGTTATGGATCACTTCTCTAGAATGCTTGACAGGGCCATCCTCAACCAACAATACTCTAGATTTCATCACAAATCCACTATGGATATTTCCCACCTCATGTATGTTGATGATATTATGATATTCTCTAATGTTCATAAAAATGCAGTTAAAAAGGTCTATCAATGTCTGAAACAATTTCAAAACTACTCTGGAATGCAGTTTTGCCCTACTAAATGCCGCCTTATCTTTAACAAGAGGGCTTCTTCCAATTGTAAACATTGGGTCTCTGATTATACTGGCTTTTCCATTGCTAAAGACCCCTTAAAATATTTGGCGGTCCAACTCACTTGTGGGAGATCTAAGCTGATGTTCATAAAAATGCAGTTAAAAAGGTCTATCAATGTCTGAAACAATTTCAAAACTACTCTGGAATGGAGTTTTGCCCTACTAAATGTTGCCTTATCTTTAACAAGAGGGCTTCTTCCAATTGTAAACATTGGGTCTCTGATTAAGATACCAGCTCCACTGGGCTTCTTGGCAAAAGGCAGTTAAACCTATCATGACAGGTGGGATGGGGTTAAAAAGACTTCATCAAATCACATAGATTAATTTATGAAAGATGTGGATTAATTTCAGAGCCCAAACTTAAACGGCTAAGTTCATGAAAGGAAAATACTGCAAGGGCCAGCATCCTTGGCTCATCTCCAAAAAACTGGGGGACTCTAGAATTTGGACTAATATGCTTAAAATTAGACACCTAGCTAAAGAAATGTACATCTGGGATTTGTGGAATGGTCAAGTGAACTTCTGGCTTGACCGTTGGTGTCCTAAAGACTGGCTAGAGCCCCCCTCTTTAACTTCAACCCTCACCTTTCTGTTTATGATCTTTGGGAGGGGGACTCCTTGTTTGTTACTAAGCTCCAATCCATTCTACAAGAGCCCCACCTATCTCAAATTACTAAGATTATTTTTGATAAGGACAGGAAAGACAGTATTATCTGGCATAGCTATGCTAACCAAAGTTTGACTAAAGCCATCTATGCCAAACTCTACTGTTGGGATCAAGTCCCTTAGGGTGAAGCCATTTGGAACAGATATCCACCCCCCTCTATATCCTTCTTTTGTTGGAGGTTCTTCAAAAATCTTCTGCTAACTGATGACATTCTTAAACTGAAAGGCTTGAGAGGGCCTTCTAGATGCTATCTTTGCCTGAGATTTGAAGAGGATAATAATCACTGTTCTTTAACTGTGAGTTTGCTCAAGAGGTGTGAAAAACACTCCTTACTAAGATTAAAGTTGAGGGCTTGGACAAGGACTGGTCCAGTCTCAAAGATGGATGACATAGCTAGAAAAGTAAAAGGAGGTGATTATATCCCTTTTATTTGTGGATGTGCAGAAATAGCAGAAAACATGAAGACAAGATTATTCATCACACCAAGATCACTAGAAACTGTGTTTCCTACTTCAAAAAGCTGATTCAACTCAACAATTTCCCTAATATCAGCTTGCCTCAGACTACTGTAACCAAAAGCCTCAGACCAGACTACTGTAACCAAAAGTCAAAGCAAGATTGAGAAAGTCATTTGGCAACCTCCTGATCCACAAACCGTGAAGATTAATATTGATGGTAGCTTTTTTAAATGGGGTGTTGGGGTTGGGGGGTTTTCAAAGATTCCTGCAGCAAATGTTTGTTATTCTTTCATGCTCCTACTGAGGCACATGATGCTCTAGAAGCTGAGCTTATTGTTGTTTAATGGGCCCTTACCTTTGCACAGAAAGCTGCATGATATAATTTGTGGATTGAGGTGGACTCTTTTCAACTGGTTACTTTCCTCACCACAGAACAGTTGTCTTCTTGGCACTATATGCAATGGAATTAGAAAATTGGCAATCTCAACAAGCTGTTTAAAGTATATATGTCTTTTATTTACAGAGAAGGAAACCAACCTGTTAATTGGCTTGCCAGACAAGGCCTTTATGCTAACTCCTTCTCTGTTGCAACAAGGCCTCCCACCCCTCTTGCCCTCCTACTTCATGGTGATAAGTTGGAGACTCCTCATCTAAGTTTCAAGGCTAATCAACTCAAAGATATTTAGCCTTTTAGGGCTTCCGCTTATTTTTTATCATTTTTTAGTTTCACTAAGCTCTTGTATGTCTTAGTATTGAGGATTGGTCACCCTCCAGGTCAATTGTTCTAGTTTATAGTTAAGGGACCTCTCTAGTGAAATCTTTTGTACTACTTCTAAATGATCAACATGAATGGAGCCGAATAATGATCCTTCCATAAATATATATATATATAAATTAGTAAGGAGAGAGCCAAAAGTCAACTAAATTTTTGTACATCTAATTCATCTGTGAAATGTTATTTGAAAGAAAGATTCAAATGCATGACGTTTAATTCCAATATATATATATATATATATATATATATATGCAAAAAAAGGCTTCATTAATAAGCTGAGAAGGGGGTACATCTAATATAAGTTAGAGAACATAAGTCTTCCCTTATCAATAAATCAAGATCTGAAGAAGGAGTTACATTTAACATTGGACCATAAATTGAAGGCCCCTTGGTGGCAAGCTAGTTAGCACATTTGTTGCCTTCTCTGGGAACGTGGCTCCAAAGAGTTTGTATGTTGTAATTGGATATCATGGTGTTGATCTGTTTGAGTAAGGGAACAAGCAACCAAGGGTGTTCATTAATGCAATGCTGAAACTCATTGCATTAATGGCCATAATAGGAGAATGAAAAAGTAATAGACACTTGTCAGTATGGTTCCTGAAAATACCCCCCCTGCCAGCAGTGTTCAACTTATAGCTACCATCAGTGTTGATCTTGATCCAAGGCTACATAGGTTTCCTCCAATGTATTAATTTGATGTTTAGAGAAGGTGGAAGAGTTCAATCAATGTCCCTGCTGCATGACCAATCAGAATTTTTCATCTTATAGCCCATGAAGTTGATAATCTTATACATATAAGAATGATAATTGATAATGATTGAGAAGAAGTAATCGAACATCCCACATGTTTGTTGCCATTTCTTGCCATCCAAAGAAACCAAGTGACAATTAAGGGGATAATTTCAGTCTAATTTTCTTTCCAGTGTTTCTAAAAATCAATATGGTTATCAACATGAAATGGATAATGAGGTAACTTAAACCTGATTGCAATATGTGTCCAAACTTCCTTACCTATAAGGCAGGAAAAAAATAGATGAGAGAATGATTCCACCTACTTGAAGCAAAGATAACACTTTAAAGAGCCTCTCAAACCTTTTAATTTAAGGATGTCACCAGTGGGAAGGATTTTGTGGAAACATCTCCAAGCAAAGAAAGACATTGATGGGCTGAGAAATTTCACCCACATTGTAGTAAGCATATTTAATAAGGGAGATATGGTGGGGATTCTTAGTAACAATTCTGTCAGGGATTTGGGGTGTGATTGGAAGTTGAGTAATTTGATGCAGTTATTCAGCATCCACCATCTCAGCCAACATAAACTTATTCCATTGTTGGTTCAGCCAGAACTTCTGGATAAGAAGAGTTATAGTACAGTCAGGACATGTGGAGGAGGTATGAAGTTTTACATCAAGTAACCAATTATCTAGCCAAAAGTCCACATTCCCTTCCCCAACTTCCTGGGCAAACAGATCTTCTGCATCAGTTATCACTTTAAGGAGTTCCATCCAAATATTTGAGTCCCCAGACTTCTTGAGAGTAGTAATTGGGTGTGAGTGTTTGCAGTACTTTAGATGCATAAATTTAGCCATAGAGAAGATTGATCTCTAAACTTGATCCAAAGTTTACAGTAGAAAATATGGTACAATTTTTGGAAGGACTTGAGGCCTAAAACTCTAACCAATAGAGGCAGGCATATTTTATCCCATCTAAGCCAATGAATTTGTTTATGGTGTCCCTCCCACAAAAATCTGTTGAGGATAACTTCCAAAGTTTTCTAGGTTCTCTTTTTCATTCTCAGCAAAAATCTACATAGGGAAGGAAGATAAAATACTTTTAATCAAAGTGATTCTTCCACCCTGAGATAGATAAGCATTGGTCCAACAAGAAATCTTTTTGGAGACTATGGATACCACCTCATCAAATTGGGTTTGCCTCTTCCTACCCTTAACTAACTGGACACCAAGATAAATAAAAGGGTAGGGAGCAGATTTAAATCTTGTGTAATCTTTAATCCAATTTTTGGAAGCAGGAGCAGCCTTCTTGTTGAAATTTAATTGGCATTTTTTGTGAATCATAGAAAGGACAAAAAGCTATTGGAAGTGTTTAGAAGCATTAGAAAATAAAATTACATCATCAGCATATCATAAATGACTGATAGAGAAGTTAGCACTATTAATTTGAGATGCTCCTGTGCAGAGAAAGAGTGGTTTAGAAGCCTTGAGAAATAATCCATAACTAAAATAAAGATGTATGGGAAAAGGGGATCTTCTTGTATGATGCCTTTGGTTGCCTAAAATAATACATGAGAATTACCATTCACCAAGATAGAATAGTAATTATTCTGGAGCCACCTTTGAATCATCTGGCAGAAATGATCATTGAAGCCTCTAGCATGGAGTACTTGCCGAATAAATTGCAAATTAATAGTGTCATAAGCCTTGGATAGATCAAGCTTGTACATAAGATTTCCTGCTCTACAAAGCCTGTCAATATCCATTAGAAGCTCTTGTGTTAGCAAAACATTATCAGTTATCTGTCTACCAGCAATAAAGGCAGATTGGTTAGGAGTAATTAACAAAGTGAGATGGGGTTGAAATCTGGAAACCAATAGTTTTCTGATAAGCTTTTACATCACAGTTGTGAGAGAGATTGGCCTGGAATGATCTCAGCAAGTTTTCTGATTGTCTTTGGGGAATAAGTTCATAGTAGAAATGGCAAAGTATTCTGGCTTATCAAATCCTTTGAAAAAAGCTTGGACAACATCAATAACTTCCCTCTTCACTATAGACCAAGCCTTTTTATAAAAAGTAGAAGTAAAGCCATCAGCTCCTGCAACCTTATCTACATCAATGGAATACAATGCTTGCCAAATTTCCTCCTTATAAGGTATGAAGGTAAGATCAAGGTTACTAGTTTCATTAAACCTATCATTAAAAATGGTTGAATTGAAATGCTGAATATTAATCAAGGTTACTAGTTTCATTAAACCTATCATTAAAAGAATTGAAATGCTGAATATTAGAAGCTTGAGGTTTTGACATTAAAGATTAAAAATGCTTAATGACATTAATAGAGATTTGATCAGGGTCTTGTATCCAGCATCCATTGGTGTCTTTAATCTTCAAAATTGCATTGGATTGTCTCCTATGTTTGATGCAAGCATGGTTGAATTTTGTATTTCTATCTCCATCTACAAATCTCTTTAAGGTAGCCTTCTATTTGTAGAACAATTCTTCCCATTGGATGGCTCCAAGTAAATTGGCATTAGTAGCTATAAGTTGTTGCTCATCAGCAAGGCCCAAATGAATCTCCAATTCAGCCTTCTTAACATCCTGTTCAGCCTCCTCCACTTTAGCTGTCAAGTTACCAAAATAATTACAGTTCCAAGATTTTAAGTTCTTGGCCATAGTTTTTTGAATTTACCACAATCTGATCTAAGGGGGAAGGGAGTTATTAAGGATCCAGATTGATTGTAGAAAGGGGAGAAAATCTGGGTGTTCCAACCAAACATTAAAGAATCTAAACCTTGGAGTGGGGGAAGATTTAATGAGGGAAATAGAGATCAGGAGGGGTCTGTGGTCAGAGCTAATAAAGGGGAGATGTGAAACAAAAGTATGAAGGTTAAACTCAAGCCAACCAGAGTTTACAGCAAATCTATCAATTCTTTCATGAAGCTTACCTTTCTTTCAGGTATCAGGTGGACCCTGAAAAGACAGTGTAGAAAGATTTCACTTTTAATATTATCAAAGAAAACCAACATTTGGTTTAAGTAAACAGGTTTCCCTCCCCAATTTTCATTCAATTGGCCCCACTATTAAAGTCTCCCTCAATTTACCAGGGCCAATTGACAGAGAATTTAATTTGATGGATCCGCTGCCAAAGTAACAATTTATCTGCTAAAGTGCTGCCAGCATAGACAAATGTTGCAAAGGTCTGAAGAAAGTCCCAGTGGAGAGAAACATGTAAGAATTGAAGGTGATTTTCCAAAAGCTGTAGTTGAACATCCTTCTTATAGAAAATCCAGATAATGTTATTTAAATTATTCAGAAAATTAAACTAGGAGAACTTCCTGAGAAATTTGCTATGTTGTCAGCATAGACAAATGTAGCAAAGGTCTGGAGAAAGTCCCAATGCAAAGAAACATGTAAGAATTGAAGGTGATTTTCCAAAAGCTGTAGTTGAAAATCCTTCTTATAGAAAATCCAGATCTTGTTATTTAAATTATTCAAAAAATTAAACTAGAAGAACTTCCTGAGAATTCTGCTAGGTATATATATATATATAGGTGGCGGCTGGCTTGGTGGTAGCTCTACTAGGGTTTCCATGGACTGTCTAAGGTTGGTGGGGATCTCCATCCCTTCTCTGCTCCCTGTTTTCCCTCTCCTAGAGTTTTCCTTTATCCTTGGAAGCTTCTTCTCTAGTTTTTCTACTTCCTGGAACTTTTCTTTTTCAAGTAGTTGTCATGGTACTGTTCCATTGATGTAAAGTGCTGATGGCTGAACTAAGCAATGTTGATTTGGCCACTAATATTCAATGGGATAAGGCTGCTTTTACTAATTTTGTTGGAAAAGGCTTTGACCCTATTAAAATTTTTGATGACTTGGTTTTTCCTCGGCTACCATGAGGTGGCTGACCCCTTCATTAAACCCCTGAGTAGGAAAAGTGGTAAAATGGCAATTGTTTATAATGAGGAAGATATTCATAACCTGACTGAAAATTGCAAATTTACTCTAATAGGCAAATTTCAGCTAGGTCATCCCAAAATGGAAGCCATAAGGAAGTTTTTTGATGGAATCAAAGTTAAAGGAGCATGGAGAGTGGGCCTTATTGATGGTAGACACATGCTCATCCATTTAACTAAAGAAGATGATTATGCTAGAATCTTCTCTAAGTAGATTTTACAGATTAAGGGCAACACTATGAAGATTTTAAAGTGGTCTACTGAATTTGATCCTAGCAAGGAACTTCTAATAGTTCCTATATGGTTCAAACTTCCATAATTAAAGCTTCATTTTTTAACCATAAAATGACCCACCTTTCAATTTATCTAGACCATCAGTAGCCCGAATCCTAGTTAAAAGGGACCTAACTCTCCCAGCAGTTGATGAAATATGGTTGGGTACTGAACATAATGGGTATTGGCAGAAAATCATTGTTGAACAAAAGCCTTACTATTGCTTCCACTGCTGTATGTTTGGGCACACAGATAACAAGTATTTTAAACTGCACCCTCATCTCAGGAACACTAATCATGGGGTCTCAAAAGATGCTGATTTGCCTATGGAACATTTGGTGGAGCATGTGAGGGAAAGGGCAATTACTGTTAAAAGCTCTGATCATATCAATTCTGGGTATAATGTAAAAGGTTCTGAAGAAATTTACCAGATCACCAATACTGCTTTGGTTATTGAAACTGAAAATGCAGACAAAAATATAGCCAATTCTAGTCCTCACCATATTCTGAATTAAATGACTGATAATTTATCTAAGGATGAAGTTGGCCCCTCAAAAAGTCATCAAGAACCATTAGCTATATAAATCACAGCTAGTGTAGCTGCTGCCTACAAAAATATAGCCAATTCTAGTCCTCACCATATTCTGAATTAAATGACTGATAATTTATCTAAGGATGATACTGGCCCCTCAAAAAGTCATCAAGAACCATTAGATATACAAATCACAGCTAGTGTAGCTACTGCACAGGAACCTTTTGTTTCTGAGCCCCAGAGTTCTCAACTGGATGTTGGTGAGGTTGTTCATAAGCATTATCAAGTGTATAGGAATTAAACAGTATGAACGGAGGAACATGCTCACTGAGAGAAAGAAATACTTATATGGAAACCAAGGAGGCCATGTCAAGTTCTAGAAGGAGGGGTAAATTTATCTCCTTTGGATGATGAAACTTTTATGTTGGAATGTTAGGGGATTGGCACATCCTAAATACCTTAACAGACTTATTGCTTTGAATAGGATGTCTAAGTTTTGGTTTGTGGCTATTTTGGAGCCTATGGTTTCCAAAA
>NW_018224927.1:208235-226402 GCF_001263595.1 Phalaenopsis equestris | reverse complement strand
TGGCTTATTTGATCTTGGCTTCACTGGACCCAAGTTTACTTGGAGGAGAGGACCTTTATGGGAAAGATTGGATAGAATCCTTGTTAACTCTCTTTGGTTGAATGAATTCTTACATACTTCTGTCCAACATCTTAGCATGACAGGATCTGATCATAGGCCCTTACTTATCACTATTTATGCATCTCCAATCAAGCACAAATCTAGCTTTAGATATCTCAACATGTGGTCTTCTCACCATGATTTTCTTAATCAAATCTCTTTGGGGTGGAGAGATTGTCACCACTCCAATCCTCTGATTAAACTATGGAAGCTGCAAATATGGATGCTGCAAATGAAGATTGACAAACAACTATCTAATTGGAACTGGACTGTGGCGGTGGATATTAATTTGAAAGTAAAGGAGGATGAAAAGGAAGTGAATGATATGGAGAGCAGGTTGAAAAACAATCCTGATAATGAAAAGGATTAAGTGCTGAATAATGAATAACTAATGAATACAATTAGTATATAGGAAGAATTCTATGATCAAAAGGCTACTAAGACCAGATTTTGTGAAGGGGACAGAAACATAAAGTACTTTCATGCTTGCATCAATTATAGGAGGAAATGCAACACCATTCATAAGATTAGAGATCCCTCAGGGCACTGGATTCAATCTGAAGACTTAATTGCAGCTAGTGCTATTCATTATTTTCAAACTCTATTCACTCAACCTCCAGTCATCAGACTTCCAATTCAGCAAGACGGCTTGGCTTCTATCTTTGAGGAATTGGAAATTTGGTCAGCCCTGATCTCCATTGCTAGCTCTAAAGTAGCAGGCCCAGATGGATTCTCTGCAGATTTCTATAAGAAAGCATGGAAGATCATTAAAGGGGATATTATTGAGGCAGTACAAAGCTTTCCCAGAGGGATATTTCTATAAGAAAGCATGGAAGATCATTAAAGGGAATATTATTGAGGCAGTACAAAGCTTTCCCAGAGGGGTAGATTTTCCTAACTATTTGATTTGCCTAACTATTTTAAATGCTCTACCATTACCTTAATTTCCAAAAACAACTCCAAGCTCTTTTGGGATCAGTTTAGGTCTATCACTCTTAGTAATGTGCTGTCCAAAATTGTTAGCAAGGTGATTTCCAATAGATTGTAGTCTCATTTACATCATCTCATCAGTGAAAATCAATAAGCTTTTGTTCAAGGGAGAAGTATAGTGGATAATGTTCTCTTGGCTCAAGAATTAGTCCTGGATTTGGACAAACAATGTAGAGGAGGGAATCTTATTTTCAAACTTGATATCCAAAAGGCTTATGATACCATACATTGGGAATTCATTAAGGAGGTGCTATCTACAAAGGGATTCTCTCAACCCTTTATTTTCTTGATCCTTAGGTGGCTTCATAATAATAATCATTTTATTTTCATTAATGGGAAGTCTCATGGCTTCTTCACAGCTTCCAGAGGCATCAAGCAGGGTGACCTCTTATCCCCCACTATCTTCATACTTGATTTTGATTACTTGTGTAGATTGTTGAATCAATTAATGGCCAAAGCTCCTCACTCACTGTATAGCCACAGATCTAACATAGTTGTTAATCATTTAGCCTTTGCTGAAGATGTTATTATTTTTGCCAAAGCTAATAAACCTATAGTTAAATTGCTTTTTTAATGTCTGGAGAATTTTCAAGATTGCTCTGGAATAAAATTTCATATTTCATAAAATTTCATAAACAGAAATGCCAAGCAGTGTTCAGCAAAAGAGTGAAACCAGAAATTAAGTATTGGATTTCAGATCTTACTGGTTTTTGCTCTAGTTCTCTTCTCTGAAGACTTTCTGCTCAAAGGGAGGACAAGGCAAGTCCAATTTGATGAAATTATACTTAAAGTCCGAGACAAACTCAACAGCTGGTCTACACTTTCCTCTCTAATGGGGGACAAATTACCCTCCTCAAAAGTATTTTGGCTGCCCTACCATCTTATATATCACAAGTTTCTGTTATGAAGAAATCCATCCAAACTACTCTTGAAAGAACTTTCAACAGATTCCTTCGGGCAGGCCAAAGAAAGCAGGTGCATTGGGTGAGATGGAAAAAAGTTTGTGGCAGTGCTAAAGCAGGAGGTCTGGGGTTTAAAAGCTTCCAGCAGATTTCCCAAACCAACTTTTGCAAACTCTCGGTTATTTTTAGAGCACAAAATTCCATTTGGCCTAGATTTTTGAAAGGAAAGTACTGCAAAGATCTGCATCCTTCACTTGTGACTAATAGATTGGGGGATTCAAGAACTTGGAAGAACATGCTGAAGATGAGAACTAAGGCTAAAAATTTATTCATTAGGGAAATAGGGGAAGGCATACTCAATGTGTGGCTGGATAATTGGACTCGAGAAGGCATTATCCCTCCATTAGCTGGCTCTCAATTCAACCCTACAACACAGGTGGCTGACCTTTGGTCTGATGGTGAATGGAATCAGCAAGCTCTTCAGAACATCCTTGATAATAGATTACTCAACATTGTCCTCAAGAAACCTATTGACAGATCCAAGAAAGACAAACTAATTGTGAAGAGGAAGATTTCCCAGACTTTTTCTGCTTCCATAGCTAATTTCGGCTTCCTCAAGAGGAGGTTTTCTGGGGTAAATGTGTTTGGAACAAGTTCCTTTCTCCTTCCATGGCCTTCTTTTCTTGGAGATTATTTTATGGTTTCATTCCCACTGATGATATTTTAAAACTAAAGGTCATGAGAGGCCCTTCAAGATGCTGCCTGTGTAAAACTGAAGAGGAATCCCTCCACCATTTGTTCTTCAAATGCTCTAATGTTCAGCAAGTCTGGAACCTCTTGTTACCTAAATTGAAACTAAATACTATTTAGTTGTCCTGGCATGATTTTTACCTATGCTGGGAAGACTGGAAGGCTCAATCTCTCCCTCCCATCCCTTGTATCATTGCTTGGTTTGTTTGGATGGCTAGAAATAAGCTGAAATATAATGAAGCCCAAGTGGATGCCACTGCCATTGCCACTAATTTCTACAGTTATTTACATAGGAAACTTCCTGAAATCCTATGCACAAACTCTCTCAACAATTCTAGGAAATTACAAATTATTCATGTTCATTGGAGCTGCCCTCCTGAGGGTTGGGTCAAAGTCAACACTGCTGGAAGCTTCATTTCTCCTAATGCAGGGGTTGGTGGAGTTTTTATAAATGTTAGTGCGGAATGTCTACTATATTTTCAGTCTCCTGCCAGGGCTGAGGACCCTTTGGAAGCTGAAGCTCAAACTATTTATTGGGCAGTTTTTATGGCAAAAAATTGTAGCTAGAACCAATTAAAGGTTGAAACTGACTCCATGACTTTAATCAACATTCTTGAAGGGAGAATATCTACCCCTTGTTATCTGATTAATTGGATCACTGGAAAACAAACCTTGAGCAAGGAGAATAAGCTGTCTTTTTCTCATACTTATAGAGAGGGTAACAAACCTGCTAATTGGCTTGCTAAGGTTGGACTCCACACTCATAGTCACTTCATAGATACTTGTACCACTTCTTTAGAATTACTGTTGAAAGGAGATCTTGTTGATCTACCTTTCCTTAGAGTCCTCCCTCTTTAACTTTTGGGAAGTTCCTTGTTTTAGCCTTCCTTTTTGTATCACTTTTATTTAATGATAAGGGACTTGTAAGAGGTCTCCCTTTAACAAAAAGGACAGAGAAGGGGAGGGAGTAATGAAGACTAAAGTGGAACTAAAGTGGTATCTGACTGACTAGCAACTCTTGCTAACAAGTTAGCAAGTTTGTTGCCTTCTCTATAGTTGAAACTGAGCTGACGTTGGCACAAATTTTTTAATTCCTTGATGGGTTTGAGCAATTGGAGTATGTGCCAGGGAGGAGATAAGGATTATTCAACCAGCTGGAGAAGCAAAGAACAATCAATTTCAATCATTATATAAAACCATTTCATCTGAATAGCAATGTAGAGTTCCCACAAAAGAGCACTGTTTCAGTTTCAAGTGCATCTTGGGCATGCATAGGGTTGTAGAAAAACAACTTGCAGCTGCCTGTGTAGTTCTTGAAGATACCTCCAAATCCAGCACCTTGCCCATTACAACTCCCATCTATGTTGGCTTTGATCCAGGGGTGAGTGGGTTTGATCCAAAAAACTTAAGATATCTTTACTATTTTTTGTGTAGAAGGACTAGTATTATAAAATATTTCAGGGAATCCCTTATGTTTAATAAGCTTGGTTAAGAAGGTTTTACAATGTAACATAGTTAGGTGAGCATTTGGAGGGTTTTCCTCATATTTGGCTTTATTTCTGACCATCCAAATGAACCAAGTGACCACAAATGGGATGGTGCTCAGATTAACTTTATACCAAGTATTCCAGCAATGAAGGAAGGATGCCCAATCTAGATTCAAGAGATTTATCTTCAGCTCTTGGACCAGTTCTGACCAGACCCTTTGTGTGAACATACATTGAAAGAAAAGAAGGGAAATTGATTCATTAGCTTTGCAACACAGGTGGCATCTTGAAGGTCCTCATAGTCCCTTAAGCTTGAGAATATCACCCACAGGGCCCATAGGGAGAAGCTTGTGGTAGGTTCTCCAGATTAGAAAAGACATAAAGGGGGTGAGATAAATGTTCCGAATAGTTTTACCCCATTTCACTTCCTGCTCTGTACCATTTAGAATAGATAGCTTTGGAGATGCTATGAAGCTTACTAGCATTAATCACTAAGTTGTCTTGATGTTCTCTGTTGAATGGGATTTTGGTGATACAAGCAGTAGCTGTTGGATCAAGGAAAGTCAGAAATTTTGCCACTGACCAGGAGTCTCCATTCCAGCAATCAGACACCAGCAGGTTAGGATCAAAATTTGCTGGTCTGGGTGTGATAAAATCTTTTGGGCACTACTGGTCAAGCCAGGAATGAATTTTGCCTTGACCAAGATCCCACAGGAATGTGTTTTCAGCCTTTTGCCTGATTTGGAGTAGTTTGAGCCAAATGGGTGAGTTCCCCACCATTCTTTCTACCAAAGTAGGGTGGGAGTGCTTACAGTATTTCCCCATCATGAATTTTGCCCATAAGGAATTCTGCATTCTGAAATTGAGTCAAAGTTTGCACATACTTATTTGTTGCAGGTGATTTAAGCCTTTGAAACTCAAACCTCCAGCAATGGTAGGCTTATTAATCTTTTGCCAGCTAGCCCAATGTAATTGGTTCCTTTGTCCAGCCTAGTGGAATCTATTGAAGCTTCTTTCAATTAATAATTGGGTAGACTTCTTCATGTTTGTAACTTAGAGGATGTAGGAAGGGAAAGAATTGAGAATGCTTTTTAATAGTGTAATTTTTCCACTATTGGAGAGGAAAGAGTTTGTACAACAGTTGAGTTGAGCATTGATTTTAGTAAGCGCAGCCTCAAATTGTACCCTTTTGGCCCTACCTTTGATAAGTGGCATCCCAAGATAATGAAAAGGGAGAGTACCAGTGGAAAACCCAGTAAAGTTGCCAATCCATTATCAAGCTGCAGGATTAGTAAGTTTGCTATAAAGGATTTGACATTTAGAAGTGTTGAAGGTCATACCAGAGATATCTTGAAAATACTTCAAACATTTGTGTAGAAGCTTAACAACATTTTTGTTGACTTGGGAAAATATAATGATGTCATCTGCATACATCAGATGTGTGACCTCCATAGTAGATGTATGGTGAAATCTGGCACAGGATTTTTGTGAAAGAGCTTGATCCAACATTCTGGAAAAATAGTCCAGGGCAAGGATAAAAATAGATGGGGAGAATGGATCTCCTTGCTGGACCCCTCTGGTAGTAGAAAAGAAACCATGGGAGGCTCCATTCAGCAAGATGGAGTGTGAATTGAATTGTAACCATCTAGAAATGAGGGTGCAGAACTCTGAAGAGAAACCCCTGGCTTTGAGAATTTCAAGAATAAAAGGCCATTGGATAGTACATAAGCTTTACTCAGATCCAGTTTTTAAAGGAGATTGCCTCCCCTACAGTGATGATCAATATCCAGTAGTAACTCATGTGCCAGTAAAACATTTTTAGAGATGGATCTGCCCTTGATAAATGCAGTCTGGTTGGGTTTTATTAGGTGGTTTAAACGAGGTTGTAACCTTGCCACAATGATTTTACTGATGAGTTTGTTGAATACAGAAGTCAAACTAATAGGTCTGTACTGATTCTAGTTAAGGCAAACAGTAGTTTTGGGGATGAGGACATAGCTGAAAGAAACAAAGTAATTGGGGAGAGGGATACCACTCAAGAAGCTTTGGATAACATTAACCACATCTTCCTCGATAATGGGCTTTTTTAGAGAAGGATCTAGATTTTATTGTTACAGTTGTAATGTTGGGAAAAACCAAGGAATTAGTTTAGGACTTTTTTAGGATGCAAACGAGGTTGTAACCTTGCCACAATGATTTTACTGATGAGTTTGTTGAATACAGAAGTCAAACTAATAGGTCTGTACTGATTCTAGTTAAGGCAAACAGTAGTTTTGGGGATGAGGACATAGCTGAAAGAAACAAAGTAATTGGGGAGAGGGATACCACTGAAGAAGCTTTGGATAACATTAACCACATCTTCCTCGATAATGGGCCAAGCTTTTTTATAAAAATTAGTTGTATATCAGTTGTATATCCATCAGGACCAGCAACTTTAAAATTATCAATAGTATTAAGGGCCTCCAAGATTTCAGACTCAGTAGAAGTGGAAGAAAGTTGAAATTCCTATGTATAAATAAGTTCTTCCTGGAAGAATTGAGGATCCACAGGTGTAGAAGTGAAAATTGGTGCAGTGAGGAGATTTTGAAAGAAAGCAGAAGGAAGCAGAAGGCTTGGAGAAGGCTTGGAGGGTTTTGACCTTGTTAGTTCCTCCAACTGTTCTATAACATTATCCATAGGATTAAAGTTTTCAGATGGAGGAAGGATCTGAATTGGGGAGGAAGGATCCTCAGGAAGCCTGGGAGTTATGTCTGCTGGTACTGTGGCAGTCAGTATGTCAGTGGAAGTAATCTGCTCTAGCTCACCATCCAATGTTGGATGAAGGTTTTCAGAACTGGGTACTACCAGCACACCTTGAGGTGCATTATCATATTGATCTTCAGTGTGCACTCCACAAACAGGATGCTCTTGTGCAATAGCTGGGACTGAAATGGGCTCTTGAATTTTTGTGTTAGTTCTGGTCTTTGGGTGGAGTCTGAAGCATCTAGTGTTAGAGTGCCAAACATTTTGCAGTGTGTGCAGTAATATGGCTTTTGGTCCATTAAAATCTTTTTTCAGTAGCCATTGTGGGTTGTTCCCAACCACTTTTCATCCACTTTTGGAAGTGTTATATCCCTTTCAACTAGGATTCTGGCAGCAGAGGGTCTTGAGAGGTTGTAGGTTGGCACATCAAGTTTTATTGGTCTGCCAAGATCTGTTCATATTGTAAATAGCACTTGATGGTGGAAGAAGTGAAATTTTAGCCCTAGAAGTTTGAACCAAATAGGGACTATGGGGGGTTCCTGACTTGGATCAAATTCAGGTGACCATTTCAATATTTTCATTGCCATTCCTTCAATATATATAATCTGCTTGGCAAACAATCTGGTGCAGTCTTCTTCTCTAGATAGATGAATGGAGAAATGCCTTCCATCAATTAGTCCAACTTTCCAATCACTCGGGAGTTTTAAATCTTCAAAGTACTTTCTAATGGCCTCCATCTTTGGATGACCATATTGAAATTTACCAACCACTGTGAATTTAAAGTAGGATGCGTGGAAGGCATTAGGGAAAGCCATTACTTCCATAGAACTTTGGAAATTAATGCTTTTACCAACCACATCAGCAAATGTGGATTTAGTCCATTGTACATTGACTCCAAGTCAATAGGAGTGGCCATCAGATAGAACCAACAACTCCACTAGAAAAAACCAGTGGAGGGGAGGAACAACAGGAAACTTAAGGAAGTATCTCCAGAAACCAATCCAAAAGATAAAGCCAAGAGATAAGGCCCAGTAGGAAACCTCCAAGGCAAACACTCAAAAGGACAAAAGCAATGAAATATACAAAAACCAGTGAGCCTGGGAAGCAATAAAAGCAACTATAAGGTAGCCAAGAGAAGCACCAAGGATCAAGAACCTTTTTACACCCAAAACCAAATGGCCAGTGAAGAAGGTTGTTGAAGAGTAGCCACTAGCCATCCTCATTTTTGCAGAAACCCTAGCAGAGCAATGCTAGCCACCACCAACAAGTTGAATTGAATTATTGGAAGGAGCAGGGCTCCAAATATATTAAAGAAAGAAAAATCAGGAGTAGAAAGAAAATAAGGGACCCTTTATAAGAAGCAGGGTGAACCCTTCAAAAAGAACCTATGAAAACTTTGTTCTAATGTAAGGTAAGGGATTTAAATCCCCTTCCAAAAGTAAATGCAGAGAAGTATTAAAGGCCTTGCCGATAAGAGGTTGGTCACTGTAGAGTCCCATTCGAGAGATCCAATTTGCAGGTCTATTCCCTTCTCTGTGGATATGAGAGACAAAAAGCTGAAAATCATTCCTCCTGTGCATAATTTCCTTAACTAAATTTATCAGGTGTCATGGTCTTTCAGTTGTTCCAATCATGATATTCAATAAATTACTAGAATCAAATTCCACCCAAAGTTGATGAATACCAATTCTATTGGCAAGGATGAGGGCCCAATATAAAGCCAAAGTTTCAGCTTCCAAGGGGTCTTTAGCAACAGTGGGAGACTGGAAATAGAGCAAGCAAACCCCTCTATAATCCCTGAAGATAACCCCCATACCAGCATGGAGATGAAGAAACTGCCATCAGTATTAATTTTAACCCATCCAATCTAAGGGGGTAACCACTTCACCAGTTTAAGCTTAATTGGCTTTGGGTTATGCAGAATATCCTGAGAGAAGATCTGAGGGAAACTCTTCAGCTTATGAATTTTCTATATGTAAGCAATACACTAATTAACCACATTCTTTACCCCAACTTCATCCTCCTCAAATGTCATTTTGTTCCTGGCCATCCAAACAAACCAAGCCACAATACAAGGAACCACAAAAAGTTTTCTGTCCAGCCATTCATGCCAGCATTGATAAAAATTCCTCTAGGACTGGTTCAAGACTGATAATAAAGCTTGACTTAAGAGACTTTCTCAGATCAGTTGCACAGTGGAGCATTTGAAAAATAAGTGATTTATAGATTCCTCTTCCTATTTAAATAAAACACACCAAGATGGCCCCCTAAGACCCTTCAATTTTAGAATATCATCAGTAGGGAGGAATTTATAGAAGAGTCTCTAGCAGTAAAAAGACAAAGATGAAGATAGAAATTTACTCCACATTCTAGTACCCCACTTCACTTCCTGTTAAGAGAAACAAAATTCCCCAATGAATGCTGATATAGACTGTGAATGAAGTTTTTTAACCACCACTCTATCCTTTTTAGAGGGGTCAATGGAGATTTGTTGAATTCTAGGTATTTGAGATGGTTCACAAACTTTATGGAGTGCCTCAAGATTCCACCCCCCATTCACCCTAAAGTCAGCCACCTGAGTAGAAATATCAGATAATTGTGAGGTGTCAAAGCCCAAATGCCTGTCCAATATCCAATTGTCCAGCCAGAAATTAACTTTACCCATCCCCACTTCCCAAAAGAAAAGCAATTCAGCCTTATTCCTAATTTTTAGCATCTTGGCCCAAATCATAGAGTCACCCAATTTCCTTTTAGCTTCTATAGGGTGGATGCTTCTGCAGTATTTGCCCATCATAAATCTAGACCAGAGAGAGTCTTGTGATCTAAACTTTATCCACAGTTTGCAAAGGTTAATATGTATAAGGTGAGAGAAGCTTTTGTAGTCTTACACACCTTACTCCAGCTGGTCCAATGTAATTGCTTCCTTTACCCAGACCACAAAAACCTATTAAATAGTTTATCCAGGTTCTTCTGTGTAGATTTCTTCATTACAATCATCTGCATCTAAACCCTATATATATATATATATATATTTTTTTTTTTTCTTTATGAATTCTGTGTGATTAAAAGACTTAAATATTGAGAAAATAAATTAAAAATCTTTATGTACCTAATTTTATGAAAGATTTGAGAGTTAGTTGGATTTAAAACAAAACGGTACAGAAATCGGAACTGGCTTCATTTTTTAGAGTGCTTCCGCTAGAGGTGATAGAAGTGCCATGGTTTCTGGAATAAATTTGGAAGCTTCTAAAGGGGGTTTTGAGCAATGTTTTGTGGATTTTCTTCCTTAGTAACTCCCAAAAATTGAATTGTGAAGTTTTTTAAGAGTGGAAAATGAATGGAAATTCACCATTTTTCAAATCCTATGGCTTCCCACTCTAAAGAAACTACTAGATATTAAATTTTCAACAAAAGAAAGTTCATCAGTTTCAGTGCGCAAGAAGTTACATGATCAAATTCTTATAAAGAAGAGATTAATCAAGGAATGAGGAAATAAAGAAGAGATTAATAAAGGAATGAGGAATTGTTAATCAAGGATTCAACGCACCAAATACTCGAGTGGAGGAGATTTTTGCATAAAGACGCTGGGAAGTAATTTTCTATATGAAGTGGAGGAGATTTTTGCATAAAGACGCTGGGAAGTACTTTTCTATATGAAACACCAAAATAATAAGTTATTCTAAGTATACATTTTATCTTTATTATAGGTGATATTACATTTTAAAAAAGGGTATTTTTATGTTTTTGTTGCAGGTATATCAATTTTAGGCATTTGGAGCAAAAGTAGCAAAAATGATTAAATTTGGATCAAAAACAACAAATTTTGGGATTTTGGCGCCTAATGCGCCAGATTGGCACCAGAAGCGCCATTTAACAGAGAGATGGTGCCAGATGTGCCAGATTTGGCACCTAGAGCACCAAAACCTAGAACAACACAGGCTTAAGCAAGTTGGCGCATGAAGTGCCAGAACTGGCACCAAATGCGCCAGAGATTCAATTCATCTAGATACTTTGGAAGATTCCTTTATGAAGAGATATGTCTCTTGGATCAATGGAAATTTCTTTTGATTTCAAAAGTGTTGTCTTTTGGATAGAATTTTAGGTGGAAATTTTTAATTCTTCTTAAAGGGAGGCAGCCATTAAGAAAAGAGAGAGAAGTCTAGAGCTAGAGGAGAGTTTTTTGTGTGTGGCGTGTTTGGGGCAAAAAAGTTAAAGATAGAGAGAGAGAAAGTCAAGGGCTTGGAGATTTTCTTCAATGATTGTAAGAGGAGAGGGAAGGTGAGAGATTTCTTCTTCATTACACATCTAAAAGAGAATTGAGAGTGCTTGTAAAGAGGAAAAGGCTTGAAGAGAACTTCTAGGGATTCGCTTTGGAAGGATTGTAAGATAAGTTGTGTCTTTTATTTCTTTTGTTTTGTAAACTTATTTTTATATATGAAATTTATGTTTTGTAGTATCCTTATAAATTCTGAGTAGTCTTCTTTATCCTCCTCCTTACTTTGAAATATGGTTTTGAGAAGAATTGATTTTATTTTATACGTTTTTAAATGTCAATAATTTGTGATGATTTGAACTCTGATCTTCATTTACTTTCTGATCTGGCCAATTCAATTGTTAAAATGTGTTGAGAAATATATGTTTTGCAAGGGCTATGATTTCGTTCTGAAAGGGCTATGATTTCTACAACATAGGAGAATTGCATTTGATTTCATGGGAGAGGATGTCATTCATGGAGTTGAGTACAAATAAATAGGGAAGTATACTTTGTTGGATACAAAATTAGAGATTTTAAGGTGACAGGTTAAAATCCCAAATTTGGTCCAGTTGATTGGAAACTAATGCGAGATTGTTAGCCCTCAGTTGAGTGAGTAGTGGGATCTTTGGAGTGGTAGTGGGGCAGCCAGTATCCTCCGAGCCTAACCACAGAATTAGGGACAAAACTCTCGATTAGTCAATGTCTTTTATGCACTTGGAATATTTTGCTTCGGCTCCTCTGTCTTCAGATCTGGAGGTTTTTTTGGTGTGAATTGTGGCTTTTTGCTTTTAATTTTGGTTTGCGGCACCAGATCTATGAGTTTTTTTTCATTTTTTCTTGTTTCGTGCTTTAGGTTGGTTTTTTCTTTGTTTAATCTGCTTTATTTGCTACTTCCGTGATTCTTCCCTATTGTTCTGTGTTTGTGCTTCAATTTTTGGCTTTTTGGATCTACTTTTCAGGCCGCTATGGCCCCTACCTTTGCTGAAGCCGTTGCGAGTTCTAAGGTTTCTTACATGGGTTTGGGTAATAATATGACCTTTCCTTCTATTTTTTATGATTCTCTTGCTCTTGGTGGAGAGCATAATTTTATTAGGAAAGCTGGTCAGAAAGGAGGCAAGCTTGCATTGTTTTTGTCTGACTCGGAGAACTTTACTCTTGCTTCAACTTATCGCTTATTTTTAGTTAGGAAATTTTTATATGGTTGTCTTATGTTAGAGTTTTTGTGCAAACACTTTGAAAATTTGAAGTTGGTTGGTAATTGGAAAGTTGGCGCTTTGGATGGTCATCACATTCTGATTCAATTGTCAAGTGATGAAGATTATACTTCAATATTTTCTACATGTTTGATGCGTTTTAATGATGTGTTCATGAAATTTCTTAAGTGGTCCGTAGATTTTGATCTGAGGGCAGAACTTTTGATTATTTTGGTATGGCTCCGTTTACTGGGATTGAAAGTCCATCTTTTTTACCATGAAATTTTATTTTTTATTGTTGCTATGTTTGGTAAGCCATTAAAGTTAGATGCTCCTACGTTTCACTTAACTAGGCCTTCTATGGCTAGAATTCTTATTGAACGTGATGTGACAATACCTCCCCCAGACGAGATATGGATCAGATTTTCCTACAACGGTTATTGGTAACAGGTACAATTGGAAAGACATCCTTACTATTGTGGACATTGTAGAATGTTTGGTCATCATGCAGCTCAATGTTTCCATTTCCATCAAAAACTACCGAAGAGGAACGGAGGGCCATCTAAACATATTTTTCCTGTTGAGAAGGCTCCATCGGCTCCAACTTCAGTGGTGACTCAGAAGGATACCATTTTGCCACACACTACTGCTGGGAATGGTGGTGGTGGGGGTACTATTGTGCCTAACTCTGATATGGTTTATGGTATAGTTCACCATTCTTGGGACTTGGAGGATAGTCATAATATTCCAAATACTTTTGCCCCTTCTTATTCTCATAATACCTCTCTGAATATGGAGAATGAAGTACAAGGGTGCCACGATAAAGTTGAACCTATGGGGTTTTTTGTTGGAAGTACGGATGATGTTGTTTCTCCTTGTCCTAATAAGTCTGTTTCCATGGAAAATTACTCCCATTTATAGGGGAAGAAGGAGGACACTGTACCTGGTACTGATTTAACTGTGGGTGAGGTTTCTAACCTCCTTAAGGAGGAATGGAAATTCAGAAATCAGGACGGACACGGAAAAGTGGGAGCTATGAATTGGCCAATCTTAACCTTGGAAATAATCTTGAGCTCTCGATCATTCTCATTCGGATGGGGAAATTAGACAAACCTGGACTATATCATCTAGAAAGGGTGTTTCGTCTAACCATGTTTAACATTTTTATTAGGAATATCAAGGGAGTTGCAGTCCAAACTCCCTTGGTAGGTTGAAATTGTTAACTAGGATCCATAAAATCAATATTTTTTCTATTTTGGAGCCTTTGGTTTCTTCTACTCATGATCGTATCTTAACTAAATTTAAGCAAATTTATTTCTTTTGTAACCATACTAATAAAATTTGGCTTTTTTGGAGGAATCATATTATTCTTGATATCATTGTTAATGATGCTCAGTTCATTCATAAGCATTTCATGTTAGATGATTACTCTGGTTGGCTAACCTTTGTTTATGCTAGCACAATGAATTTGACTAGGTATGATTTATGGAACAAAATTACTAGCATGGGTAGTATAATTTTTTTTATAATTGGAAGGTGGGTGGAGACTTTAATATGATCTTGCATAGTGATAAGAAATCGGGTGGTCGTCCACCTGTTTCATCTTTGATTAATAATTTTGGCAAGGTTATTGTGGATGCGGGCTTATTAGATCTAGGGTTTGTTGGCTCCAAGTACACTTACAAGTGAGGTAAAGTGTTTGAGCGTATTGATAGATGTTTGGCTAATCAATCTTGATTTTCCTCTTATGATTTTTCTCAGGTTCAACGTCTTTGTAGTTCGGGTTCGGATCAAAAACCTCCTTTACTGTCTTTTGACTTTTTTAAAAAAACTTCTCATTATCACTTCCATTATTTAAATGTTTGGTCTAAGCATGATGATTTTTTGAGACTTATTATTGATAATTGGAAATTTCTTTAGGTTGGGAATGCTTGGTTTTGACTTTGGAAACTTCATAAAAGGGTTGCTAGTGTTTTAGGAACTTGGAACTGGGATGTGTTTGGTGATATTCATGCTAGGGTGACTAAGGCCAAGCATACTGTTAATTATCTACAAGCACTAGATGAATCTACCAATGATAGTGTCTCTTAGCTACGAGATGCACATAATGAACTTATGGTTGCCTCGCTCCAGGAGGAGGAATTTTTGCAACAGAAGGTACGGGAGACTCATTTTCTATAGAGGATAGAAATACGAAATATTTTCATGCTTGCATTAAGTAGCATCGGGTTAATAATTTTATTATTTGAATTAAAGATGATCTGGGGAATTGTATTACTAGTACTCGAGATTTGGGGGATAGTGCCTTTCAATATTTTCAGAATATTTTTCTTGCTCAGCGTCTCGGCAGAGTGTTGGCACCATTGACTATGCTCTTTTTAATGATGTTCGGGATTATACGGAAGGTTTAGACCTTGGTGGTATTCCGACCACTAAGGATATTTTTCAGGATTTTTTTGAAATTAATTGTAATAAAGCTCCTGGTCTGGACAATTTCACCTCTGATTTTTATATTAAATGTTGGAATATTGTTCAAAACGATGTGGTACAAGCCATCCAGAGTTTCTTCAAGGGTGAGATCTCGAGAAAGTATTTCTTTGCTGCCACTATGGTTCTGGTTCCCAAAGCAACCCATAAAACTAGTTGGGATCATTTCTGCATGATTTCTCTTACTTTGGTAATTTCTAAGGTTATTAGTAAAATAGTTGTTAAGCGCCTCCAGCCCCATTTAAATCGAATTATCTCTCCAAACCAATCCTCTTTCATTCAAGGTCAGGATATTACTGATAATATTATGCTTGCCCAAGAATTACTTTTGGATATTCATAAGAAGTGTCGGGGTGGTAACATGATTGCTAAGCTTGACATTCGCAAAGCTTATGACTCCCTAAACTGGACATTTATTTTGGGGGTGCTTAAAGCTAGAGGGTTCTCTTCCTCCTTTTGCCATATAACTCATAATTGGCTTATTTCCAATTAGTATAGCATTCTTGTTAATGGTGAGCTCCATGGTTTCCTTAATGCTATTTGTGGGATTAAGCAGGGAGACCAACTTTTGCCAACTATTTTTATTCTCGTTTTTGACTATTTCTCCCGTTTTATCAATTATAAATTTACCAAGCTGCCTAAGCTTCATTTTGATAACAAGGCTTACAAGCTTGTTTCTCATTTAGCCTATGCTGATGATTGGGTCTTATTTTCTAATGCTTCTAAATACTCTATTAAAAAGATCCATCATATTTTGCAGGAGTTTCTAATTGCTTTCGGGGCTTTATTTTAATTTTAATAATTGTCATTCTTATTTTGGTAAATTTTTCAATCAAAGTATTGCTACTTGGGCGGCTAACTTGGGCGGCTAATTTTACTCATTTTCTATTTTAGTTCTTCCTATAAATTACTTGGGAGTCAATTTACTCAAGGGCCGGATTAGACAGATTCAATTGGATGAAGTTGTGGAGAAAATAAGGAAACGGATGTTGGATTGGAAAAGTAAGTCTCTCTTCTTTGGGGGTCGTATTACCGTGCCTAGGAGCACTGTGCAGAGTATGCCTTTGTATGTTTTACAAGTCATACACATTAAGAAAAGCACACAATAGATTCTTGAAAGGTGTTTTAATAATTTTTTGTGGGCGGGTAATCATTCGGGTAAGCGGTGGTGCTCTTGGAAGGAGGTTTGTAATTTTTTTGGTGCTAGTGGTTTGGGCTTCAAACAACTCCATCACATTGCTGATATTAATTTATTTAAGCACTGGCTCAACTTTTGAACAGCTAACTCTTTAAGGGCTATTTACTTACATGAGAAGTATTGTAAGCACTATAACCCGACTTCTGTTGGGTAGAGGAAAGGTGACTCCAGGATGTGGAAGAGGCTCCTTCAAGTGAGAGAATAGGCCAAGGATTTTATTTTTTGGGATTTAGGGTGCACAAATTTATCCTTTTGGCATGATTTTTGGTCCCATGTGGAGTTTTGTCCTAGGGAGGATGTCAACAATGATCTTATTATCTCTAACACTTTGATGAATGATTCCTGGAACATCCCTATCCTTACTCAGCTAGTGGGGGCTGATGTTGCTAACTATATTTCTACTATTCCTTTTGATCTTCATAAGTCTGACAGGGGCTGATGTTGCTAACTGGCTGATGTTGCTAACTATATTTCTACTATTCCTTTTGATCTTCATAAGTCTGACACTCCGATGTTGAAGATGAATTCTAATGGTTCTATTTCAAAAACTTTCTATCATTCGTCTCCTCATTTTCAGACAAATTCGTGGGGAAATAGTATTTGGAATCGTGTCTTTACTCCGTATATGTCTTTTTTGGCTTGGAGGATCTTTCATCATTTACTTTCTTGTGATGATATTCTTAAGCTCAAGGGTCTGAGGTTATCCTCCCATTGTGTGTGTATAATGTTGACGAGGAAACTATGGAGCATTTATTTTTCACTTACCCTTTTGCTTTACAAATTTGGAAGATGGGGGTTGTTGGTTTAGTACCGCTATGTATCATACTATGGACTTAATTTTCACCACCTATTTGTGTAACTCGGATGGAAGACATAATCATTTTTTTCAGATCTATCCTTACATTATTGGTTGGTTCCTTTGGATGGATCAGAATGATATAAAGCATGATAGTGGCAAGGCTCATTGCTCTAATATTTTTGCTAATATTATAGATTTTACTCATAGAATTTTTAAGTTTAGTGGCACGAAGGACGACTCTGTAGCATTTACCATTAATGGTGAGATGGCATCCGCCGCGTATTGGGTGGGTAAAAATAAATATAGTAAATATGGATGGGAGTTGGAATCCTGTTAGTGCTGGTTTTGGTGGAGTTGCGAGAAATGATAAGGATAACTGTATTCTTTTTTTCTCTTCTCCTTCCTTTGTTGCCTCTCCTTTGGAAGCTGAAGCTCATGCAATTTTGATGGTTGTTACTATTGCGTCATCTTTGAATTTATATAATCTTGAGATTGAGACTGATTCCAAGCTATCTTTGATATCTTAAATTTTGGTAAGCAGGAGATTTGGGATATTGCTTACTATATAAATCGTATTGAACATTTCTCCTCTACTATCTCTGTTACCTGGAAGTTTATTCTTCGGGAAGGTAATAGGGTGGCTAATTGGGCTGCCAAGCTTGGGGCCTGATACACCTAAATATATATTGTTTCTGGACACATTTTTATATATATTTTTGAGATATTGCGCTTTAATGGAAGGTATACTTGCATTTTTCTTACAGATACTGGAAAAAAGGGTGAAAAATGCTTAAAGGAGTGAAAAAGGATAAAATTTGGAGCAAAAAGGTGAAAAATGTGCAAAAGAGTTTTGGCGCCTAAGCACCAGATCCGACACTTAAGCGCCGGTTAAATAAAGAAGGCCATGCCTAAGAGTCAGAGGCCCCACGCTTATGCGACATGACAGTTATTGGATGAGTAAATTTTGTTTATGTGAATTTTGAAGAGGTTTTTGAGGCACCCATTGGCTTAATAGGTGGTTATAACCACCATGGACAAAAATTATCACGAAAGGATGCATCTCTTCAGGAAATACATCGAATCTTGACAAATTTTCAAGAGAAACCAAGGCACCTGTTGAAAAACTATAAAAGAAAGAAGAGGGGATTATAAAAGAGTTCTGAAAGTATTGGAAAGTTTTGAAAGTTCTCATTTGGGAAGTTGGTTCGGAGAGAATTTTAGGAACCACTTTTACTTTTATTTTACTTTTATTTTATCCTTATTTT
>NW_018224927.1:207581-208177 GCF_001263595.1 Phalaenopsis equestris | reverse complement strand
TTTGGTGGAGGACTTGAGATAAGTTTTTATCATTTTATTTTATACTACTTTTGGTTTTAATTGAGACTTGTTGTTGGTTTGACAATGATTTCTTCTTTTAAACTAAAGTGTGATTTTGTTTTCTCCATGGATTCTGAGTAGTTTTCTTTATCTTTCTTCTTAAAATGATAAGTAGTTAAGTTATGGATGGAAGTTGTGGAAAGTATTGATCTTCAATCATGAAAAAAGTTGTGATGATTTAAATCCATGCACTTCATTTATTTCTTTATTTTGTCAATACTTCTTGATTTTCTTCTTGATTTTGTCAATCTAGATGTTAAAATTTATTGTGAGAACATGTAAATACCGGGCTGGTATTGTCTCAGTCAACAATTGGAAAGGATCATAGGAGGTTGTATGAATGAGAATGTAGTGCATATGATTGAGTGCAAATAAATAGGGAAATATTCATTGAAGGGTGTAGAGTAGAGGACTTTAGAGTGATAATTTGAAGTCCCCAACTTGTTTTATTCCTTTATGTTCTAATACAAGATGTTAGCTCCCAGGTGGAGGGAATCGAGGGTACTCTAGAGCTAGAGTGAGAGCTAGTATCTTCT
>NW_018224927.1:205556-207386 GCF_001263595.1 Phalaenopsis equestris | reverse complement strand
TTTTCTTCTACAAAAACTCTAGTTATCTTTTTAAATTATTATTGTTCTATCAAAATATTGAAAATAATAAAAATATTTAAATTTTCATTACTGCAAAAATCATCTTTAATTTAGATAATTATCTTTTAATTAAAAATAGAAAGTTTATTGTTCAATAGTGCATATTGTGTATTCTCTCTGTGGGAGGTCTTAATCAAAAAGTTTTATATTATTTGATAAAGATACGTATACTTCCATAGTATCCAAATATATTTAAATTAAAGTTAAATTCTTATTTTTCTTCAGGATCAAATTTTTGGTTTTGTTGCAAAGTAAGGAAATATAAGTGAAATATAATCTGAATTATTATTGTACTGTGCATATTAGCAGTATCCAGGAATCAAGTTTTTCGCGTCGGTGCAGGGGAGAAATTGATTTTAAAAGAAAATTTTTGTTTTTAGAAAGTCTTATTTAAAATTTAAGTTATCTTATCTTATCTTATTTTGTTTTGTTTTTTTTTTAATTTATTTTATTATATGTTAGTGCATGCATAGTTCAGGTTCTGAAAGACTAGTTTCCTATGGTTCTGAATTAGAAAGAACTATTAGAAAAAATAGAAAAACCAAAAAAATTATAAATTTTGAAAAATCCAGAAAAATTAATGGCAACCAAAATAATCAAAATGCTGAAATTCATCAAGAGTTTAGACCTTTAAGAGATTATGCCAACACTACTGTAGATGAACTTCATTGTAGTATTCAAAAACCTACTTAGTGGCTAATTCATTTTAAACATGTTATTATCCAAATGGTATCAAATAATCAGTTTGGGGGATCATCACTTAAGATCTAAATTTACATCTTGCCAATTTTCTAGAATTATGCGCTACATTAAATTACGATGCTGTATCAGATATCTTGCCAATTTTCTAGAATTATGCGCTACATTTAATTATGATGCTGTATCAGATAATGCCATAAGACATAGGTTATTTCTTTTCTCATTGAGGGATAAAGCTAAGATGTGGTTGAATTCGTTAGCCCCTGGATCTATCAGAACTTGGGATGATTACCACAAAAATTCCTTGCTAAATATTTTTCACCATCAAAAACAGCAAAGCTTAAAAATGATATTACATCTTTTAATCAGTTTGAAGGATAATTTATTTATGAAGCATGGGAAAGATTTAAAGAACTCTTAAGAAAGTGTCCACACCATACTATACCAGATTGGTTAATAATTTAAACTTTTTATAATAAATTAATTGGATCTCTTAGATCAAATATCGAAGCTGTTGTTAGTGGTTCATTGATGTCAAAACCATTTTATGACGCTTATACTTTAAACAAAGAAATGGATAGCAATAATTTTCAATGGCCTTCTGAGAGGTTAAATCCTAAGAAAGTATCCAATATTCATGAAACTGAAACATTTAACATGTTAGAAAATCAATTTGCCACAATTTCAAGGAAGTTAGACCAATTTGGAATGAATTTTCCTCAACTAATTTCCATGATTAAAGGGAATTTATTAAGCCAAATGGTAGATTCTCAAGCATCAGGGTAGATTCTCAAGCAGTAGATTCTCAAGCATCAGTAGAAACTTTGAATGTCATAAATAATAAGCAGAATAACCCACATTCAAATTATTATAACTCGGGTTGGAAGAACCATACCAACTTTAACTGGAATAACAATTCGGTTGGTAATAATCAGTAGCGGGGGAAGTAATAATCAACAATGGGGGAACAACCAAGGAAACACATTAGGAAACTGGAACAACCAAGGCAATAATAATTATAGATCTACTTATCCTCCAAGAATCAATAGTAATACACAATTTAAGGATAAG
>NW_018224927.1:199129-199657 GCF_001263595.1 Phalaenopsis equestris | reverse complement strand
TGGTTCTGAGGATGAGGAGTTGGATTGAGATATTTTTATGTTTGTTTATGTTCAAGATTATGTGATGTAGTACTGCTACATTTATTTTGTGTTGATTTGGACTATGTACTATATTATGTTTGGGACCTTTTATATTGTTATTATGAAGTTGTGTTTTATTAGTGGCCTTTTTTAACATTCTAGGGTAGTAACTGTTGATGTGTGTTTAATATTGTTTTAGTTAAATTATGATTGAACTTGATTCTATGTCTTTTGAAAAGTTTAAAAATCTAGCTAACTTAGATCTTAAATTTAAATTTCTGAAACTGCTACCCTGTATTTTTTTTATGAAGTTAGTTTGTTTGTTTTGATGCTGACATTGTGAAATCAAGTTAGTGTGTTATTTTACTTTTACATTTATACACACTGCTTAAGAGTCAATTGAATCTCTACATGTTAAATTTAAATGAAAGTATAGAAAATTTGATCAAAAATTAATTTTACTCCTATTTTTAGTTTTATACTTGTATCATTAGGGTTTAAAAATTC
>NW_018224927.1:195265-196740 GCF_001263595.1 Phalaenopsis equestris | reverse complement strand
TAAAGTGAGAGCTAGTATCTTCCCTGCCTAGCCGGTCTTCAAAACTATGCAAACTTTAAATTAGCCAATGTTTTTTATAGCATCTCTAGTAAGGGTAAAGAATATTATTGCTCATATTTGGCACAAAACAATTTTCATACTTCCAAAACAGAATTCCTATACTTATTATTGATTCATAAGAAGAAGAAATATATTTTCATATTTAGTGCTTTTCTTCTACAAAAACTCTAGTTATCTTTTTAAATTATTATCATTCTATCAAAATATTAAAAATACCAAAAATATTTAAATTTTCATTATTGCAAAAATCATCTTTAGTTTAGAAAATTATCTTTTTATTAAAAATAAAAAGTTTGTTGTTCAATAGTGCATATTGCGTATTCTCCATGTGGGTTCGATATTCAGGTCTTAATCAAAAAGTCCTATATTACTTTATAATGATACATATACTTGCGCAGTATCCCAATGTATATAAATTAAAAGTTAAATTCTTATTTTTCTTCAAGATCAAGTTTTTGGTTTTGTTGCAAAGTAAGGAAATGTAAGTGAAATATAATATAAATTACTGTTGTACTGTGCATATTAGCAATATCCAGGGATCAGGGCCACACCCTCTAATGTTATAGTTGGTACGGCTCTGCCCTCCCCTCTTAAAGTCCTGATGAATGGTGACTCTTTTGATGCCCCTTATGTTCGGAATGTTTGTGGTTTATTTTTCTTGTCTTGGGGTTTTGTTATTTTATTTACTAAGCATGACAATCTTTACTCCGGTTTTGGTTTTTCGGTCTGGAGTTTGTGAACCATTCTATATTTGTAGATGTTAGGGAGATTTATTTTCTATTTCATACTCTTTTTTTTTAAATCATCACCCCTTGCAGTATCATGAGTTATGGGCTTTTAAAGATATTTTCCATCGTGATTTCATGGGCTTTTCCTATGATTTCGGGTACTTCATATTTCAACTATATGGTTTGTGTTTTAAGTTTCGGGCAGGGTGGTGTAGGTCCCCAACTGTTAGCTTTTCTGTCATTTGCCCCAGCCTGAAGCTCTACCTTTTTATAGCTCATCGATTTATCCTTTTGATGCACTTTTGGATTGGAGTTCTCCTTTTTTATGCAGGTATTTTCTTTACCACAGATGTCTTGAGACTTTCCATATACTATTAAACATTGTTGTGAGGAGCTCTACAGTCGAAGATCCTATCCTTTTGGTTTTTTGTTTCTTTTTTGCCACACTTATAGACTTTTAGGTATACTTTTCTTGTGTTGGGTATACTTTTGATGCTGGTATCAGTGTTTTGTTTTTGGTATTTTTTTCGTCAAGTTATTTTGTGGACGAGGAACCCCTATATTTTGAGTGAGTATTGTAATATTTTTTGGGTTTTGGTAGCGGGAGATCCTCTCCCTTTTTCTTGTAACACTTTTTGTCGATTAACATGTAAGAAGCCATAGGTTGCTCATTCCTTTATATATATA
>NW_018224927.1:183352-195227 GCF_001263595.1 Phalaenopsis equestris | reverse complement strand
TATATATAATGGAAGGAGAACTGCTCCTACTATATTAGAGGAAATCCATAAAATTTACAAACATGGGGACCCTTAAAAAGAAGCATGCTGAGCCCCTCAAAAACCTATGAAAAATTTGATCTAACAAAAGCTAGGGGTAACAGATCCCCTTCCAAAAGTAATTGCAATGGAGGGTTAATGGATTTGCTAATCAGAGTGTGGTCATTATGGAGCCCCATTCTAGAAAGCCAATTTGCAGGCCTATTACCTTCCCTGTGGATATGGCAGACAAAAAACTGTATACCATCCCCCATATGCTAAATTTCCTTAATTAAGTATATCAGATGCTAAGGGCTATCAATGGCCCCATTCATAATTTTCACTAAGGTACTAGAATCAAATTCCACCTACAAGAATCAAATTCCACCCAGAGGTGATGAAAACCAAATCTTTTGACAAGAAGGATGGCTCAGTATAAAGCCAGAGTTTCAGCTTCTAAAGGATCCCTGTCAAAGGTAGGAGACTGGAAAAAGAGCAAACATACACCTCTACAATCCCTAAAGATACCTCCCATACCAGCATGGGGATAAAGGAAACATCCATCAATATTAACCTTGACCCATCCTTGCAGTGGAGATAACCACTTCACCAGAATAGGCAAAACAAGAGTGCAGGAGTGGAGGTATCCTGAGCACCATGAGGAAAAATCTGAGGGAATTTCTTAAACTTGCTAAGATTTTGTACATATGCAATACAGTGATTAGCCACTTTTTTCACCCCAACTTCAGCTTCCTCAAACTTCATTTTGTTCCTTACCATCCAGACAAACCAAGCCACAATGCAAGGCACCACAAAAAGTTTGATATCCAGCTAATCATGCCAGCAGAAAACAAAATTCCCCCAAGATAGGTTCAGAACTGATAACATAGCCTGACTTAAGAAAGTCTCCCAAATCAGTTGCACAGTGCAACAATTGAAGAAAAGAAGATTTACGGATTCCTCCTCCTTTTTACACAAAACAATATATATATATATATATATATATTCAAATGATTTTAACTTCTTCACAAACCATATACTCATTGTAAAGGGGAAGGATGCTTTCTTAAATATGAACTCTTCATCACTAAAACTTGATTCAATTTTCGTAAGTTTACTTTTGAAAGTTTAAGAATTCATTTAATTAATGTTGTTGTTTACTGCATTTTATTTAGCATTCACTCTATTACTTTAAATTTGAATTTCACACTTCACTTTTATAGTTTAAAATTGTAGTTTACATTAAAATCTTAAGAATTTACTTATTGGAATTTCCAACTTCCTTATGGAATCGATATCTAGGCCTAACTTATTGGAATTTCCAACTTCCTTATGGAATCGATTTCTAGGCCTATATTAGAGCCCTATATTACTTAAGCGATACGTATACTTGTATTATTTTTAGAGGATTTAGCAGTTTAAAATTTTTTAAAAGATAAAACTACTTTTACTAAAGTTATTTTTGTTAGGATTAAATTACATATTTACTATTATATATGTCGTATGTATTTCGTAATATTGAAAAATATTTGCAAAATTAACACTTTAAATCCACCTGCATCAAGTTTTTGGCACCGTTGTCGGGGAAGTAACAAAAAGTAGTAGTAAGTTATTTTATAATTTAAATTATTTTTATTTTAAACAAAAAAAAGAAAGTATTTGTAGTTTAGTTTGAATACTTTCATATTTTAGTGTGTTTGCTTATTTTAATTACTTATTGTGTTTGTTTATGCGTAGTGTAAGATATAAAGATTTAGTGTCTTATGATTCTGAGTTAGAAAGAATTATCAGATAAAATTGAAAAAAACAAAAAAGAGACAGATCATTTTAGGAAAATGGCTTGCAATTTGAGTAAGGCTAGAAATGAAAATGAACATCGTTAGAGACATTTAAGAGATTATGTTAATCCTACAGTAGATAAAATTCATTTGAGTATACAAAACCCTATTGTAGGTGCCAATTCATTTTAGCTTAAACCTGTTTATATCCAAATGGTACAAAACAATCAGATTAGGGGAACATCAACTGACGATTCTAATTTACACCTTGCTAGTTTTCTATAAATGTGTGCAACTTTTAAATATTATGGAGTGTCGAATGATGTCGTCAGACTTAAAATTTTTCCTTTTTCATTAACGGATAAAGTTAAGGTGGTTAAACTCATTAGCACATGGATCTATCATAATTTGGGGAGACATATAAGAAAAATTCTTATCTAACTATTTCTCATATTCAAAAACTGCTAAGCTTAGAAACAATATTGCTTCATTTTGTCAGTTTGAAGGAGAATCAATTACTGAAGTCTGGGAAAGATTTAAAGATCTCCTTAGGAAATGTCAACACCATGTGTTACCAGATTGGTTATTAATTCAAATTTTTTATAATGAATTTGTTGAATCTCTTAGATCGATAATTGACGCTGCTGCTGGTGGATCATTAATGTCAGGATCATTAATGTCTCATTAATGTCAAAACCATTCGATGAAGCATAATCTTTAATTGAAGAGATGACTACTAATAATTTTCAATGGCCCTCTGAAAGGGTAAATCCAAAAAGAGTGGCTAGTCTTCATGATTCCGATGCAATATCTATGTTAGCTACCCAAGCAATTGTTATATCAAAGAAGATACAACAATACGGAATGAATGATTCTCCGACATCACCGGTTCATGAAAAAAACTCATTGAGATAAATGATAAAATCTCAATCTTTTTATGAGACCATAAATGTAATGAATAATCATTCTAATAATCCTTATGCCAATAATTATAATCTTGGTTAGAAGAATCCGCCAAATTTTAGTTGGAGTCCAATGCTGTAATTCCGTAATGGGGAAACAACGATGTAAACCTATTGGGAAACTCCAACAATCAAGGAAATCCAACTTATAAACCTTATTATCTTCTATTTTTTAATAAATTACATTATAAGTAGAAGAAATTGTCAATGGAAGAATTGATATTGGAAATGGAAAGCCAATTACAAAGTCAAGGAGCTGCAATCACAAACATGAAAAATTACTTGAGATGTATTGCTACTGCACTTAGCAATAGACATCCAGGAACATTACCTAGTAATGTTGAAGTAAATCCTAAAGATCATAATTAATAGCAAATTAAGACTATTTAACTGAGAAGTGGAAAAGAATTGGGAACCAAAGTTCAAAAAGAAGTGGATATTGAAATTGAAAAAGATGAGGTGGAAAATGAAAAATCTGATGAAGATTTTCATTTTGAGTCAGAATGTCTAATTAAACCAATGAAAATCATAGTTGAAGGACCACCACTTCCATTTCCTCAAAGAGTGAAATAGAAAAATAGAGATAACCTATTTTTAAAATTTTTAGAAATATTGAGGAAATTAACGATAAACATTCTATTTGTTGAAGCCTTGGAATAAATTCCAAGTGATTCTCAACCAAATCACATGGGATTCAGTCCTACACTTTCATCTAAGTTAGAAAGAACATATATATATACGTATGAAATATAGGTTCTCTTTAATTCAGAAGAAGCTTCCTGAAAAATTTAAAGATTTTGAAAGTTTTACAATTCCTTGTGATACTATTCCTTGTGCTATTTTCCTTGTGCTATTGGCGAAAGATTTTTTGAAAAAGCTTTATGTGATTTAGGAGCCAGTATTAATCTTATGCCTTTATCAATTTTTAGAAGGTTAGGTTTAGGAGAGAGTTCACCTACAACTGTAATTCTTAAGTTAGTTGATCGTTCGATTACTTATCCTAAAGGAGTTATAGAAGATGTTTTGGTAAAAGTTGATAAATTTATCTTTCCTGTGGATTTTATTGTATTAGATATGGAGGAAGATAAGGAAATTCCTATCATTTTAGGAAGTCCATTCCTTGTCACTAGAAGGGCTTTGATAGATGTGCAGAAAGGAGAACTAACTATGAGAGTTAGTGATTAAGAGGTTACATTTTACATTTAATATTCCAAAATCAATGAGATACCCTGTAAAAGGGCAAGAGATTGAATGCTTCAGAATAGATATCAATGAATAGTTAAGCTATGAATATTTTAAGAAGACATTTGAAAAATAATTTTATAAAGAATATTTAGATTATCAAGTTGAGGATAAAATTCAAGTTGAATCTATGGAAGTGAATAAAGAGAATTTGGATTATGTTCAGGAAAAATTTGAAATGTTAGACCTTAGAGAAAGTAATAAGAATTTGATTTCATCTATTGAGAAAACTCCTGAGCTAGAACTGAAAACACTTCCTACACATTGAAAGTATGCATTCTTGGGAGATTTATCTAGATTATCTGTTATAGTATCCTCATAATTAACTGATATGTAGGAACAACAGTTGTTAGAAATTTTGAGAAGAAATAAGAAAGCCTTTGGATGAACATTAGCTGATATTAAAGGAATCAGTCCTTCAATTTGTATGTATAGAATTTTATTAGAAGATCAACATAAACCAAGAGCTGATTCTCAAAGGAGATTGAATCTTATGATGAAAGAAGTTGTTAAGAGTGAGATTTTAAAATGGTTAGATGCTAGAATAATATATCCTATTTCAAATAGTGCTTCGGTGAGTCCAATTCACTGTGTTCCAAAGATAGGGGTGTAACTGTAGTGGCAAATGAGAATAATGAATTAATACCAACAAGATAAGTCACTTAATGACAGATTTGCATAGATTATAGAAAATTAAATTCTACCACTAGGAAGGATAATTTTCCTTTACACCTTTTTTGTCCAGATGTTGGAAAGTTTGGCTAGGCACAGATATTTTTGTTTTCTAGATGGATATACCGATTATCATCAAATACTCATTGCTCTACAGGATCAAGAGTAAACAACATTTACTAGTCCTTATGAAACTTTTGTTTTTCAACGAATGCCCTTTGGATTAAGTAATGCACCTGCAACATTTTAAAAATATATGATGTCAATTTTTAGTGATTTAATTGAAAAAGGGATTGAATTCTTTATGGATGATTTTTTTGTATTTGGAACTTCATTTGAAGTATGTCTAAATCATTTATAGAAAGTTCTAGAACGACGTGAAATGACTAATCTCATATTAAACTGTGAAAAATGTTAATTTATAGTTGTAGGAGGAATTGTGCTTGGGCATAAAATTTTAAAAAATTGCATGGAAGTAGATCCTGCAAAAATTTAAATTATATCAAACTTACCTCCACCTACTACTATAAGAGGAGTTAAGAGGTTTTAAAGACATTCTGGATTTTACCAGTGATATATTAAATATTTTTTAAAAAATTATTAATCCTTTATGCCAACTTATGGAAAAAGATATAAAATTTGACTTTATCCAAGAATGCCTTAAAGCCTTTGAAACTTTAAAGAAAAAATTGATCACTGCTCCTATATTTGTTTCACCTAATTGGGAGAAACCTTTTAAATTAATGTGTGATGCTAGTGATTATGCAATTTGAGTTGTTTTAGGGTAGAGATATGATAAGATTTTTAAAGACATAAACTATGCTAGTAAGACTCTTAATGATGCTCAGATTAATTATAACACTACTGAAAAAGAGTTTTAGCCATTTTTTTGTTTTTGATAAGGTTAGGTCATATATGATTGGAGCTAAATGTGTTGTGCATACTTTCCACTCTGTTATTAAATATTTAATGCAAAAGAAGGATGCAAAACCAAGATGAATAAGATGGATAGTTCTGATGCAAGAGTTTAAGTTTGTAGTAGTTGATAAGAAAGGGATTGATAATCAAATTGTTGATCATCTATCTAGGCTAGAACAGGAAAAAAACTTGATTTGTAAAAAGAAATTAATGTAACTTTTTCTGATGAAGAATTTTATGTTGTAAATGGATGGGAAATACCATGGTATGTTGATATTGCAACTTCTTTTGTTAGTGGTATTTTACCATAAGGACTAATAAAATAATAGGAAAAGAAATTCATTCATGATTAAAATCTTATTTTTTTGGATTACCCCAAAAGAAATTCATTCATGATGTAAAGTCTTATTTTTTGGATTACCCATATTTGTATAAACAATGCAAGGATTTAGTAATGAGACGATGCGTGCCTTACAAAGAAATTCAAAAACTTATCAAAAAATGTCATCATTCTGAATTTCAAGGTCATTTTGGGAATGATAGAACTATTCATAAAATTTTGCAATCTAGATTTTATTGGCATACTTTATTTAGAGATGTTAATATAAATATAAAAACATGTGATCGGTGTCAGAGAGTAGATATATATGTATATAAACATGTGATTAGTGATATTTCAAAAATAAATAAAATGCCTCTAAATTTTAATTTGGAAATTGAAATTTTTGATTCATGGAGATTGAAATTTATGAGACCATTTAAACCTTCACTCAAAAATGTGTATATATTGATTGCAATGGATTTTGTTTCAAAATGGATAGAAGCAACTACCTTACCTCAATGTGATGCTAGGAGTTTTTCAAAATATTTAATTAAAATTATTTTTACAAATGCCGAGAGTAATTATTACCAATTGAGGATCTTATTTTAGAAATGAAACAATTGCAAGATTAGTGGAAAAATATAATATAATGCATAAAATTGCAACTGATTATCATCACCAGACTAGTGGTTTAACAGAAGTATCTAATCATGAAATTAAAAGAATTTTGAAAAAAAGCATGAATCCTAATAAAATGGATTAGTCTGCTAGATCGGATGCGGCATTATGAGCATACAAGACAGCTTATAAGACAACTATAGGAATGTCCCCATTTAGATTAATTTTTTGGAAGACTTGTCACTTACCAGTAGAATTAGAGCATAAAGATTATTTGGCTATTAAGGAATTCAATTTCAATTTAAAAGATGCTAGTGAGAAAAAATTACTATAATAAAAAGATTACTATAATAGAATGAGCTTGAAGAAATTAAGAATGAATCTTACGATAATGCTAGGATTTATAAAGAAAGAAATAAAGAATGACATGATCAGAACATAAAAAAAAAGGAATTTGGGCTAAAGGAATTTGGGCATGGACAGGAAGTTTTATTATATAATACAAGATTGAAGTTATTTCCTAGAAAACTGAAGTCTAGGTGTAAAGGACCATTCAGAATTGTAAAAGTCTATCCCTATGGAGCTGTTAATATTAAAGATCCCAAGACTGGAAGGATATTTAAAGTGAATGGGCATAGATTGAAACCTTATTTTTATGGTTAAAGACCAGTTTTTAATGAGATTGTAATGTTGGGTCACCTAGAATAAAAACTGTGAATTTCGGGCTGACGACATTAAACCAAGCGCTTTGTGGGAGGCAACCCATATTTATCATTGTTTATTTTTTCTTTTATATTTTTGTTTGAAATTTAATTTTTATATTGTATCTTTATAGATTCTGTATATTTGAGAAAATTTGACATTAAGAAAATATTTATAAACATCGTTATTTACCTAATTGTATGGAAGAATTGATAATTTATTGGATCAAAATTGAAATGGATAATTTTTTAAAACTCGAGCATGATGTGTCAGATTGGCATTTGAAGCGCCAGATTTCAGAGAGTTGGTACCTACCGGCACCTGAAGCGCCAGAATCGGCACCTGAAGAGCCAGAATCGGCACTTGAAGCTCCACGGCGAAAAAAATGAATTAAAACATTTCAAAGGTGGTTTTTGACAGTTTTTAGCAGGTTCTTCTCCTTATAACTCCCAAAAACTTATTCCAAAGTCTCTTTTAGGGGGGAAACGATGGAAGAGTCACTAGTTTTCAATTCTTATGGCTACCCACCCTAAAAATTCTTCTATATTTAGAATTTTCAACTAGAGAAAATTTCTCAGTTTCGATGCACAGAAGTTACATGATTGAGTTCTTGTGAAGAAAAGGCTAATGAAAGAAAGGGGATTTGTGAATTGAGGATTCAATACAATGAATACTCGAGTGGAAGAATTTATTGCGCAGAGACACTGTGAAGTGCTTTGCTACATTACTGTCGTTGTAGTTATCCTTGTGGTGAAAACATTTTATGCAAATATTCATGGAATCAACCAAGGAATTATCTATGTGTGAGGTAGGTTTATGCAATTCACTCCTTCAAGAATAAATGAGATTTCTATAATTGAAATTGTTCTTATTTTCCACTATGCAAATTTAACCTCTACGAGAGATAATATGAATGAACTCTATCGATACCTTACGGATGAAGATACATATTGGGAGTCCATAAATGATGAAAATATAAGTTTTTCTTCATAATTGTTAAATCCTGCTTCTAATGTGTGACATTTCTTTAATGCATCAAAATTACTCCCCACTATAAAAATCAGTAAGGTAACTAAGGAGAGTGCTATTCTGAACTACTATATTCAAACTGGAAAACCTATTGATATTGGAGCAATAATTGTGAAATCGGTTTTGGGTTTGATTGACAATGGATCTGCCAATGAATTATTATAGTCATCCACTATTTTCCTACTATGCAGTCAAGCGCAAGTACATTATGCCAGTTGGGAAAAAGTGCTTCTTCCTTGAAAGCCGATGGATCCAGAAGTTTATTGCAACTATACTGGAATGGGAGATGAGAATGATATGAATGTACTGATGGATCAAGCATCCCAAAATTCATCACCTATTCAGCATTACTTCAATTTTGAACACACTTTTGAAAAGGATTAAGAAGATAGAAAAAGAGGTACAGAACCTTATGCATGCAATTGGGAATTTTTCTGAAATGTTAGATCATCTGGATTGGAGACTGAAATAATATTTTGTACATACTGGTTGTTTTGAAGATAGTTTGGTACGTATGTTCAATAAACATGTTTGGATTGGAGAAGAATCAACTGATAAATTTCCTTATCAACCCTTCTACAACTTGTACCTACACTATCAATCAATGGGAGATATCCAGGAGGATGAGAGCAAAGACAATGTTTGAACTTTAACGTATGAAATATTTTGTTTAGTACTGCTTGTTTATGTTATTGTGTTATTTTGGATTGCATTTACTTTTATTGTTGAACTCTATTTTTGTTTGTGTTTAGTATTTCAATGTTTAGATTTCACTGTTAGGATGTTTAGTTTACTTTGGACACTGAATTAAATTTTGTTGGCTTAAAAAATGTTAGTTTGTAATAGCGCGGATTTTATATATAAAAGTGAGTTTTGTGTTGTTCGTGAAATTTTGGTGTTTAAGTAATGTTTAAATTATGATTATAAATGTTTGTTTGAGTTAATTAGAGGCTAACATAAAGTGTTACATAGCAGATTTCCACAGAAAATGAAATCTAGAAAAATTAAGGCGTTGGCGCCTGATGCGCCAGTTGACAGATAGTTGGTGCTAGAAGCGCTAGATTTGGCGCTTAATGCCCCAGATTGCTTAAGAAACCAAAAAATTACACAGTAAAACTCCATTTTTACAGCTTGGGTCATCTCTTACCTCTAACTCGTGACCTAGGGCTTCACATTATGTGTATTAGAGAAAATTTTAGAGGCCAACGATCTTGGAGTTCATCTTATCTTGGTAAGAGCTTCACTTTAACTTAGAAATTTTTTATTTTCATCATGGATTTTTCCTACATTACGGGAAATCCAAAATTTGGGATTTTTTAAGGAAAAGCTTAAATAAAACTCATGGCGAAAAGTTTCTTACCAAATAATCTTACTTGGGGAGTTAGATTTTTTATTTTGTAAATTTTTTGGATTTTATTTGGATTTTCATAAAAATTTCAAAGGCTCCATGAGTGAAGGAGGAAAGCCGACAAATGATTTTAACGCAAGAAGATTCATCAATTTTAAAGCCCAACATTTCGCCATGAGTAAAGAGAGGAAAGCCGACAAATGATTTTAACGCAAAAAGATTCATCAATTTTAAAGCCCAGCATTACTATAACACCCAAATGGAACCAAGCAAATTGATCCAGGAACAGGCATTTGCTAACCCGGGTGCGAGATCGAGAGGTTGATCAACGCCAAAAATTGGTAGAGGTTTTGCTACTTCACTGCAGTAGCAATTGTACCTATGATTTGGGAGTCTTATGCCAACTTACGATTCACTGCTGAGGATCACATCCTTGTGACATCCTACGATCACATCCTTGTGAGAGGTAAGCAAGTTAAGTTTTCTAGAGAAACAATCAATGCTTTTTATAGGATGAAATATGTATTCCATTGCGAATACGTTGCATTCTTGATGACTGATTCATCACTAGATTAAGTGATTATTTTTCTGATTGATGGAAGAGGAGAATGAATGATTAAAAATAACAAGAAAGTTGACTTCTCCACTTCCATGATGATTATTCAGTCAAAGGTATGACATCACTTCATCTCTATTAAATTATTTCCAACAAATCATCTGAGCGAAGTAACGAAGGATAGAGCTATGCTAAATTTTTGCATTCAAAAAATGAAGGCAGTAGATGTTGGTCCTCTCATAGTTCATCATGCTTGGAATATAGCTAGTAGTGCCACACCTAATGTTTTGGGTTACCCTGCCCTGATTTTCACTTTATGCGAGCAATCAGGAGTAGAGTCCCATAGAAATGAGGAAAGGTTGTAGCCACAAAATCTTAACGGGAAGCATACAGTTCAAAGTATTTAATCATTTGTTTAGTATGGGAGTGGAGGTACTAATAGACCCTCTACATCAGCTGCGGGGCATCTACTTCTCGCTCTACTTCACATGAAAATATTATGTAGAAGCTTATGATTCAACAAATGGATATAGTTAATATGCAAAATTTGATTAGAGAAATTGGAACAAGAAGTGCTTATAATGGTGATTATAAGCAAAGGAGTTCAACATGATATAGCTTTTGAGGAAGCAATGGTTAAATATCTTAGGGGTGAATATAATGTGAAATTTCCATCTTGCCTTCACTCCTTATGCTCCTGTTCAAGATGAAGAAGAATAAGAAGTAGATGATGATGATGAGGAAGATGATGAGGATTGATATTCTTAGGAGTTTGGTTTTAATATACTTAAAAGTTTGGTTTTATTTGTTTGATTGATGTGTATTTGTTATTTTTTATTGTGTTGTTATTGGTGAATCAAAAATATGTTGAGATTTTCATACCTATTTTATACTATTTTTTATGATATTGCACTTTAAAGAAAGGTATTTTTTATGTTTTGTTGCAGGAATGATGAATTAGGGTCATTGGAGCAAAAAGATGCAAAAAGGAGTGAATTTGGAGCGAAAAGGACCAAAATGTGAAGATTTGAACTAGGGAGCCGACGACGAGCCCAACGACACCGACGACAGACTTTTCCTGAGACTACAGATTTAATTCACTTAGAAAGTCAGCCGACAATGCCCTCAAGGCATCCGACGGCGAGCTCGGCGGTTATGTCGAACAATGCATTCGATGAGGATGAATTTTGGAGTGGTGCTTAGGCAACTCTTGGGAAAACTCATCCACATCTTTAAAGAGAAGACTTTGGCCAAAAATAAAAGAGGAGGGAGGCTCAAAATTGAAGTGTGGGAAAAGCCTAGAGAGTCTAAATTGTGAGGAATTCTTTGAGAGATTGTAAGAGTGGAGGGAAAGTGAGAGATTTCTTCCTCCTTACCGCTTCGAAGAGGAATTTTGTGTGTTGTAAAGGAAGAAAGAGATTCAAAGGAACTTTGAGGAGTTTGCTTGGGGAGAAATTAGAGGTAAGTTTATTTACTTGTTGTAGTTGTATGACTTTGCTTTTATATATGAAGTCTGAGTTTTGTTGTGTTTTCCCCATGAGTTCTGAGTAGTTTTCTCTGTCGTTCTCCTTGTCTTGAGATTTGTGAAATGGTGATTTGAATTGGGATCCAGTCTCCTCCCAACCTAGACACAGATTTGGTAAACAAGTGTAGGATTAGTCAATGTTCTTTATTCATAGACTTAAGAGCAAAGAATAGGTATGCTCCTAT
>NW_018224927.1:171957-182790 GCF_001263595.1 Phalaenopsis equestris | reverse complement strand
AAGTGTGACTTTACAATTATTGAATATTTTATACATACATCTTTATCGAATCTATAACTGTTATTAAATTTTTGGTGCAGTTGCTGAGGAATTAAATCTTTTAGCAGCAGTATTAAATACTTATATTTTTGGGCATATATAAAGTCGCTGTAAGTTATGTAGTTATATTTGAAACTATTGTAGTAAAAAGTGTTGTGGACCTAAATTGTAATAGTAACAATAGATTTTTACTTTTCTGCATTTTTAATATTTTCAATTTTTGTTTTTGTTTTAATTTTCAGCAATTCTTTTAAATTACATTATGTTTCATTTAATGCTTTTAAGTCTGTATGTATTTTTAAGGTTATTACCTGCAGTATACCAGAGCCCAGTTTCATACTCAGAAACTTTCTATGTTAGTTTTTTATTTTTATGCATTTGTTGCTTTCTTTCACCAACTAAATTTGTACTAACACATTTTAAATTACTTAAAAATTTAAGTATGGGAGAAAGAAATAATTCTTTTAAAAAGAAGTAAACTAAATTTTATTTGTCCTTAATTAACTAAAGTTTTAAAATTATTTAACATGACCTGGGATATTAAGAATTAACTTTAAATGATTATACTTATATTTCTGAATATTATGGTAAATTTAGGTAAAAAGTTTTAAATAATGAAGGCCAATTTTTAAGTTAAAGATGTTTGGTATCATAAGATAAGGCTACGTTTTATATTTCAAGTAAAGGAAATTGTATTTTTAAAGTTTTAAGAATTTTAGAGTCTCATGAAGTTCTTTTTCATATGAATGTTCTAAGTATCCTTGATATGAAAAATTGTAATTCTTCTTGAAATGAATAGAGATTCAAAAATCCTAAATTTGATTACCGAGTACTCTTGGACTTAGAGTTTGAATCTAAGCTATTAACGGTCTTTCTTAAATTTTACTATTTTGTTTATTAAACTAAAGTATAGAAGTTATAAGTTAGTCTCTTTCCTAAGTCATATGCTTTTATGTAGTAAAAGTGTTACTTGAAGACAAGTAACATTTATGTTTTGGGGATTTTGATAAACCAAAATAATATGTTGTTTTAAGTATACATTTTATGTTTATTTTTGGTGATATTGCACTTTAAAGAAGGGTAATTTAATGTTTTTGCTGCAGGTATATCAATTTTAGACATTTAGAGCAAAAGTAGCAAAAAGGACAAAATTTGGAGCCAAATCAACAAATTTTGGGATTCTGGCGCTTGATGTGCCAGATTGGTGCCAGAAGCTCCATTTGACAAAGTTGGCCCCATATGCGCTCCGCTCGATTTGGTGCATGAAGCGCCAAAACCCAGAACAACACGGTCTTAAGCAATTTGGCGCCAAATGCGTCAGAGGCAACTTTTTGCAGATTAAGGCAGTCCGGGACAAATTTTGCGCAAATTTTGAAACGGACACATGTTTTAAACACCCCTTAGAGTGATTCAACACATCAAGACACTTTGTAAGATTCTTATATGAAGAGATACGTCTCTTGGATCAATGGACATGTCTTTCAATTTCAAATGGGTTGACTTTTGAATAGAATTTTAGATGGAAATTTTGAATTCTTTTTGGAGGGAGGCACCCTTTAATAAAAGAGAGGAAAGTCTAGGGTTATAAAAGAGTTTTTTTCTATGTGGCATGTAAGGGGAAAAAAAGAGAAAGAGAGAGAGAGAGAAAGTCAAGGGCTTGGAGATTTTCTTCAAGGTTTGTAAGAGGAGATAGAAGGTGAGAGATTTCTTCTTCATTGTAGTTTTACAAGAGAATTGAGAGTGCTTGTAAAGATGGAAAGACTTGAAGAGAATTCCTAGAGATTTGCTTTGGAAGGATTTTGAGATATGTTGTGTCTTTTATTTCTTTTGTTTTGCAAACTTGTTTTTATATATAAAATCCATGTTTTATAGTATCATTCTCATGAATTGTGAGTAGTCTTCTTTATCCTTCTCTCTAATTTGAAACATGGTTTTGTGAAGAATTGATTTTGTTTTATACGGTTGTAAATGTCAATAATTTGTGATGATTTGAACTTTGATCTTCATTTACTTTTCAATTTGGCCAATAGAATTGTTAAAATGTGTTGAGAAACATATGTTCTAAAAGGGCTATGATTTCTACAAGATAGGGAGAATCACATTTTATTTCATGAGTAAGGATGTCATCCATGGAGTTGAGTGCAAATAAATAGAAAAATAAACTTTGTTGGATGCAGAATTTGAGAGTTTAAGGTGAAAGATTAAAATCCTCAATTTGGTCTAGTTGATTAGAAACTAATGCGAGATTCTTAGCTCTCAGATGAGGGAGTAGTGTGAGCTCTAGAGTGGCAGTCGGTATCCTCTTAACCTAACCACAGAATTAAGGACCAAACTCTAGACTAGTCAAAGTTTTTTATGCAAATGGAGATGAATTGGAGCTATGCTCCTTACATAAAATATATATATATATATATATATATATTTATATATTAAAATGATTTTAATTTTTTCACAGTACATACACTCATTGTAAAGGGGAATGATGTTTTCTTAAATTTGAACACTTTATCACAAAAACTTGGTTTAGCTTTCATAAGTTTAATTTTGAAAGTTTAGAAATTAGTATAATTAACATTTTCTTTTACAACATTTTATTTAGCATTCACTCTATAACTTTTTATTTGAATCTCACACTTCACTTTTGTAGTTTAAAATTATTTTTTACATTATAATCTTAAAAATATACTTATAGGCATTTCCAACTTCCTTGTGGGATCAATATCAAGGACTTCATTAGAGCCCTTTATTACTTGAGTGAGATACGTATACTTGCATACGTATACTTGCATTATTTTTAGGAGATTTGGTAGTTTAAAGATTTTTAAAAGATAAAACTATTTTCACGAAAGTTATTCTTGTTGGGATTAAATTGCTTATTTACTATCATATCTATCGTGTGTATTTTATAATATTGAAAAATATTTGCAAAATTAACACACTAAATCCACCCTCATCACTATATCACCATTGCGGTAGTAATTCCTGTAGTGAAAGAGTTTTATGCTAATCTTTTTGGAATTAACCAAGGAGTCGTCTATAATCGAGGTAGGTGGGTACTATTTACTCTTTCAAGTATAAATGATTTGTTTTTGATTGAAAGTGTCCCTATTTATCACTATGCAAATTTTGTCCCAACGAGAGATAACATGAATGAACTCTATCGTTTCCTTACTGATGAAGATACAAATTGGGATAATGGACATGTAAGTTTTTCTTCATCATTATTGAATTCTGCATCGAAGGTGTGACATTTCTTTAGTGCATCAAAACTACTTCCTACCATGAAAATTAGTAGGGAAGTGCTATTTTAAATTATTGTATTCAAACCGGAAGACCTATTGATGTGGGTGCTTTAATTGTAAAATTTATTTTGGGTTTGATTATTAATGGATTGACTTATGGGCCGGGACATCCTTCTATCATATTCCTATTGTGCAGCCAGTCACAAGTGCCTTGTGAAAGTTGGGAAAAAGTGCATCTCCTTTGGAAGCCTATGGACCCAAATGTTTGTTGCAACTATATAGAAAATGTGGATGAAAACAATATGAATATTCCTATAGATCAATCATCTCAAAATTCATCACCTATTCAGCCCTGCTTTCCTTATAGTTCGCATGATATTTTGAAAAGGATCAAGAAGTTGGAGAAAGAGGTACAAAATTTTATGAATTCATTTGGAAACATTTCTGATATATTTAATCATTTGGATTAGAGGATGAAAAAACAATTTGAACATACCATACGCATTAAAGAAGATATGGTTCATATGTTTAATAAAAATGCTTGGGTTGAAGAAGATTCAATGGACAAATTTCCTCATCAACCTTTTTATAACTTATACAATCACTATCAATCCATGGGAAACATTTAAGTAGACGAAAGTGAAAAAGATGTTTGAACTCATTTTAGTAAGAAATTTGAAATTATGATTGCTTGTGTGTGATATGTGCTTGTATTGGATTTCATTTACTATTATTGTTGAACTTTATCTATGTAATATGTTCAGTATTTAATATTTAGTCTTCAGCATTACATTGATGGTGTGATTTCAACGCTGAATTAGATGTATTGGTTTGAAAAATGTTGGTTTGAATCATTTGAATTTTATATATAAATGTGTGTTTTGTGTTGTTTGTGAAAATATGTGCTAGAAAATTATTTAGTTATGAATATAAGTGTTTAATCAAGTTAATTAGAGGTTGACGTGGTTTGGTATTCAACAGCTTTCAAAAGAAAATCAAAACTTCAAAAATTTTGTGTTGGCACCAGAGGCACTATATTTGGTGCCTGAGGCGCCCGTTTCCCGAAAACCCCCAGAATTACTTACAATTGCAAAAAACCACTGTTAAACCCTATTTTTACAGCTTGAGTCATCTCCTACCTCTAGACTAAGGCTGAAACTCAACCTAGGGCTTGCGATTTAGTTGATTTGAGGAGATTTGAAGGCTAAAAAGTCATGAATTTTTAAGGAGATCCCATGGTGAAAAGTTTCTTACCAAATATTCATACTTTTTGAGTTTGATTTACGATATCTTGAATTTAGTTGGATTTTGTGCAAATTTATTTATAAATTCCTATGGCTCCAAAAGTGAAGAGAGGAAAGCCTTTGGAAGATTTTGATGCGAGGCGATTCATAAATTTAAAGGCTTAGTATAACTACAATACTATGATGAGAACCAGAAAATTAATTTAGGAACGCGCATTTTCAAATCTAGGAGGAGAGATTGAAAGGTTGATAATTGCTAGGTAGTGGGAAACCTTTTACTAATTCATAACAGTAGCCATTGTTCCTATTGCTCGATAGTTTTATGCAAATCTTCGGATGACTACGAGCCATTGTTCCTATTGCTCGATAGTTTTATGCAAACCTTCGGATGACTACGGACGAGCACGTTTATGTTAGAGGTAAACATGTTGAATTTACTCGAGCAAGAATCAATGTACTTTATAGGCTGCGGAATGAATTTCATTGTGAGTATTCTGCATTTGTAATTTCTGAATCATCACTTGATGAAGTAATTCCCTATCTCACTAATGGATGGGAAGAATGGAAGATTAAGAATAATCACACATTTAATTTCTCCACTTCCATGTTTAAAGTTCAATCTAAAGCATGTCATTACTTTATTTATGCAAAATTTCTTCCAACTAATCACTTTAGTAAAGTAACTAAGGAAAGTGCAGTATTGAAATTTTGCATCCAACAAATGTACGATGTTGATATTGGTGCTCTTATTGTGCAAAATGCTCAAAGTATTGCTATAAGTTGGATCGCTATTGTTTTGGGTTATCCTGTCACAATTCTCACTTTATGTGAATAATTAAGAGTAGAATTTGATAAAAATGAAAAAATGTTGCCACCACTTAAGCCAATTGGAAAACCCACAGTACTTTGAATCATTTGCTGGATCTAGAAGTGGAAATAGTGATAGACCCTCAACTTCAGATGCAGGACCATCTACTTCCAGTTCTATTTCACTTGAAAATATTATGGAACAACTAATAATTTAACAATCAGATATTATAGCATTGCAGAACAGAATAGGTGGTTTTGAATTAATGAATGCATAAAAAGATGGTTATAAGCAGAAAAGAGTACAACATGATCGAGAGGCGATGGTTAGATTTCTGAGGGGTGAGCATACTGTGGAATTTTCTACATGCCCCAGCTTTACGCCTTATGTGCAAGATAACTTTGAAGAAGAGGAGGAGGAGGAAGAAGAGGAAGACGAGGAGGAAGATGATGAATGAAGTTTTACTTTTTTTATATGTTTTTATCTGTTATTGTTTGTTTAGTTTTGTTTTTGGTATCATTGGAACAAATTAAGTGTTTTAAATGTGGAACTATTGAACTTGTTTGTATGTGTAACTGTAAATTGTAGATTTTTATTTTCAGCATTGTTAGTTCCTTTAATTTACTGTTTATGTCTTTAATTTAACTTTTTTTAGCAAATCCTTTGATATATTATGTTTCATTTAATGCTTTAAAGCATGTACTTTTTAACTTAGTACCTACAATGTGTTAGAGCCAAGTTTCATATTCATAATCCTTTACAGGTTAGTTTTATTTTTATGCTTTTACTATTTTCTTTCACCCAAAAATTTTTGTACTGCATTCTTTAGTTATTATTTAAAAATTTAAGTTTGGGGGAATAAAATTTTCTTTAAAAGAAGTAAACTAAAATTTATTTTTGCTCAATTAACTATATTTTTAAAATAAATTGAACAATGACATTGGATATCAAAGTTTAACTTTAAATAACTATATTTTTGTTTGTAAATATTATAGTAAATTTAAACAAAAATATTTAATAATGAAGGTTAATTCTAGAGTTAGGATATCTAGTATGAAAGGATAAGACTATGTTTAAATATTTAAAGTAAAGGAAATTGTATTTTTGAAGTATTAAGAATCTTAGAGTTTCTTATAAAAAGAAAAGAATGAGACTTTATAAAAAGTCATCAAAGCTAATATGAAGTTATAAAGTGAGGAATGTAAGAAGTTTTAACTTCAAGAAGAGGATGTTGAAGTTCAAAATTATTAATAGCTATCCAGATATAATAATCATCACTTGAAAAAGAAAAGAAAATAAAGAATTTATAATGATCCAAAAAAAAGAAAAATGAAAAGAAAAATTAAAAGAAAAATTAAAAGAAAAAAGAAAAGAAAATATGTGAGGAGAAGCTTGAGGAGATGCCTAATAAAAAATTGGCTTCACTTGAATCAACATGAAGAAAAAAGACTTTATTCACATTCTAAACTTGTATCTAAGTATTAGCATCCTTACTAATAATTTTTTCATGAAATTCTTTTTCATATGGACATTTTAAATATCTTTGATATGACAAATTACAATTCTTCTTGAAATGAATAAGGATTCAAAAATCTTAGACTTCATTACAAAATATTCTTATACTTCTTGTTTTAACCTAAGTTGTTAAAAGTTTTTCTTAAGTTATACTATCATATTTATTAAAACAAATTATAGAATTTTATAAGTTAATCTCTACTATAAGTCATATTTTTATGTAGTAAAGGAATCACTTGAGCACAAGTAACATTTATGTTTGGGGGATTTTGATACACCAAAATAATGTAAAATTTTATTTATACATTTTATGCTTAAATTTTGTGATATTGTATTTTAAATAAGGGTATTTTCATGTTTTGTTGCAGGTATATATATTTTAAGCATTTGGAGCAAAAAGTAGCAAGAAGGAGGAAATTTGGAGTCAAAATGGTAGAGGCACCACTTTATAGAAAAGCAGCACCAGAAGCACCAGAATTGGCACCATAAACACTAGAATCCAGAGAACAACCTAAAACTTCAATATAATAGTGCCAGCGATGAATTAAGATGGAGTAAGGCAGTTAGGACTATTTTTGAGTGGTTATAGAAGGCTCCAATCAATTCAAATGCCCGATGGAGTGATTTAATGCATCTAGACACTTTGGAAAGGCTATTGAATGAGGAGATATGTCTCTTTGATGAAAAGACTTGTCTCTTGGTGTGAAGAGGTGTGCTTTTTGGGGAAAAAAATGATCGAATCTTAAATTCTTTTTGAAAAGAAGGCTGGCCCTAATTAAAAAGAGGACAGTCTAGAGTTAAAAACGAGCCGTGCGTGAGGTTTGAGAGAGAGAGGTTTTAAGGTGAGAGAGATTTTCTTCTAAAGTTGTAAGAGGAGAGGGAAGGTGAGAGATTTCTTTCTCATTACATTTTTAAGAGAGAATTCAGTGTGATTGTAAAGAGAGTTTTTAAAGGGAACTTCAAGGGATTTTCTTGAGAATGAATGTGAGATAAGTTGTGTTCTTTCCTTTGTTTATTTTATAAACTTATGTTTATATAAAAAAACTATGTTTTGTTATATCCGTCTCATGAATTCTGAGTAGTCTTCATTATCTCTCCCTATAATGAGATATGGTTTTGTGAAGAGTTAATTTTGTTATAAAAGGTTTTAAATGTCAATAAACTATGATGATTCAAACTCTGATCTTCATTTAATTTTTGATATGACCAATTGAAGATCTTGCCAATTGAAATGTTAAAATTTATTGAGAAACATAAGATCCAAAAGGGATATGCTTTCTAAAATAAGGTAAGACTCACATTGGTGAGAATGTAATCCATGGGGTTAAGTGCAAATAAATAGGAAATATACTTTGATGGGCGCAGAATTGGAGATTTTAGGGAGATAGGCTAAAATCTCCAATTTGGTCTTGTTGCATGGAAACTAAAGTGAGAATGTTAGCCCTCAAGGGAGGGAGAAATGAGAGCTCTAGTGTGGCAGCCAGTATCTTCTCAACCTAACTGCAGATTTAGGGACCAAACTCAGGATTAGTCAATGTTCTTTATGCACTCTCAGAGGGTAACGAATAAGATTGCTCCTACTTAGCATAATACAATTTTATATGTATTTTAAATTATTTTAATAACTTCAAAATCCATAAACTCATTGTAAAGGGGAAAGATGGTTTCTTAAATTTGAACTCTTTGTTCAAAACTTTATTTAGTCTTAAAAAGTTTACTTTTGAAGTTTATCAAATAGTTTTGTTAACTAGATCTTTTAACTGTATTTCATTTAGCATACAGTAAATTTATTTTAGATTTGTTTTGCGTACTTTAGTTTTATAGTTTAAATTTTGTGTTTTACCATAAAAATTTCCAACTCCCTATGGGATCGATAATTAGGAGTCCATTAGAGCCCTTTATTACTTGAGTGATACGTAAACTTATGTTATTATTACAGTTTGACATATTAAAGATTTTAAAATATAAAACTATTTAAATTGAATTTATTTTTATTGGGATTGAATTGCATATCTACTATTTGTGCTACCATATGTGTATTGTAATATTGAAAGATATTTCCAAAGCACCACAAAAACCATGCATCAAGGGTAAATTGGATGGGGATGTGGTCAATTAGCCAAGATTTAACCAATATTGGGGTATACCCAATTGGATTTGACCATCCGAAGGTGCCATCAAATTTTGGGGTCAAAATAAAATTAGGATTTGTGGTGATTTTTAGGGTTTGGAAAGGTAAGGAAGGCCTCTAGTGAGGCTAGAGAACAACAAAAGTAAACCCTTCTTCCAGGTTGGATTTGGTGGTCAAAGTGGTTCTTAGGGTCCATAGACAAGTCCGTATGATTTTCGGTTGATTTGGGTGACATGGGGCATGTCTAGCCCCTGATGGTCATTTGGGTTCACTTGTGACATATTTAGCCCTTGATGGTCATTTGGGTTCACCTACGACATATTGTTTATTCACCTGATCAAAACCTTAAACTCACTCAACCAAAGATTGGTGGTATGAGTTTGCACTAATGATGCCCAAAAAAAGCACAATCCTATTTTAAAGTCATGTGCAAGTAGGTGGGGCGAGCCCTCAAAAAAGTGAGGTCAACAGTAACCGAAAGGCATGCTAGGAAAGTGCAAAACTTTTTTACACGTGCAAGCTGTCAATAAAATTTATCCTCAGTCAATCAATGTACCCAAAATCGGTTGTTAAAAACAGAGTGCATCAATCGAGTGACATTTAGCCCTAAGGCTAAAAGTAAACTTGTCCTTCAATGGAGGCATACCACATTTATCCAAGTGGAGTTGGATGAGCATGACTGCCACAGTCATCCAAGAAAAATGGGGTCTGCTTGATTTGGGCCCTATATATGATGGGTGACCGAACAAACATGCAAGGAATAAGTACGTACCTTTTCTGCATATGGAAAATATCAATCGAATTTGACTTTCATCATTTGAGATATTGTCAAAGTTAGCTAGGAAAGATGCAGTGACCATAAAATAATCTGCATGAAATCTAAGTTCAGATCCTCTAAAAAGAGGGTAACCACTTCAAATACCCATTTGGGTGACTAGACCAACAATGCTAACCCTAAGCTATCCTAAGCTAGTTAGGAAAGAAAATGTGAAGTGTTCATGGTTTCTCACCATCGTGGAAGTTGCATAAGCATTTGTTCAAGTAAGAGGAAGCTCTCCTAACAATATAAGAGAAGCTCACGTTCTGTTGATGTTCTGGTGATGCTCTAGCGTCCTCCGACAAGCCTTCCCTGAGCTTGGATGAAGTACTTCTTTAGTGTAGTAGAGTGGATGCCTTGCTAGGCAAGCTCTTTCTCAAGAAAACCTTCCCACAACCTCATGAAATGTGGAAGGAAATGAAGGAGACGAGGAAGCAGAGGAGATAAGGAAAAAAAGATAAAGGAGAAGAAGAGATGCTCTTCCCCCTCCCTTTTTCTCTCCAAAGGCCTATCCAAATGAACCACCAAACTCTCCCAACGCTCTCCTCAAGAGCTCGCCAAGTTTCTTTAGGCCACCGAAGAAGAATGAGTTGGAGAGGGATACTGATCGACTCAATGGATTTTGATAGACATTGATGGGTCCAGATAGAGAGAGAGAGAGACAGAGAGGCAAAAGTGAGGCATTCCCCCATTTTTACAAAGCTCACCCCAGAATTGATCAATGACCAAAGGAAAATATGTTGAGATTTTCATACATATTTTATACTGTTTTTGATGATATTGCACTTTAAAGAAATGTATTTTTTATTTTTTGTTGCAGGTATGATGAATTATGGAAGATGCAAAAAAAAGATGCAAAAAGGAGCGAAAAGGGCCAAAATGTGAAGAATTGAATTAGGGCGTCGACGGCAAGATTTTTCCGAGACTCCAGACAAATAATTTAGAAGGCCCACCCACGGCACCCTCGAGGCCACCGACGGCGAGATCGGCAGTTATTTCTAAAGGGGCGGTGGATGTGGACGATTTTTGGAGGGGGG
>NW_018224927.1:165971-171540 GCF_001263595.1 Phalaenopsis equestris | reverse complement strand
CTTTCAATCTGGCCAATTGATTTGTTAAAATATGTTGAGTTTTACAACTAAAGTGAATATTACATCCAAGATTCAGGGAGGTCAAAGCCCTTTGAAGTTGGGTGCAAATAAATAGGGAAATAAAATTATTGGGTGTAGAATTCAAGATTTTAGAGTGGCAGACTAAAATCCCCAATTTGGTCATATCGTATCCTTTGGGTGTTGTAGTGTAGATGTTAGCCCTCAGGCGAGGTGAATGTGGGAGCTCCGAAGTGAGAGCCGGTATCCTCCTAGCCTAGCCGCAGATTCAGTGAACAAGCATAGGATTAGTCAATGTTCTCTATGCATTGACCAAAGGGTAAAGAATAGGTATGGTCCTATTTGGCACAATATAATTTGAACTAATTCACTTTATTCATTCACTGTAATTTCTTGACAAGGAGAAGGATGTTTTCTTATATATTGAATATCACATTAAAAACTTTATTAGTATAATTAGTTATTTAAGAGTTATTAAAATTACATATTTATTTCAATTGCCTATTAGTGACAGATAAGCAATATGAATTATATTGTTGTGATTAAGTGTTGATTTTCTAAAATCTTAGTTTGTAGTTCTAATATTACTCATTCTGGGATCAATATCTAGGACTCCATTAGAGCCTTATATTACTTGAGTGATATATATACTTGCGTTCATAAGTGTGACTTTACTATTATTGAATATTTTATATATAGATCTTTATCGAATCTATAACCGTTATTAAATTTTTAGTGTCGTTGCTGAGGAATTAAATCTTCTAGCAGCAGTATTAAATACTTGTATTTTTAAGCATATATAAAGTCGCTATCAACCAAAAAGCCCAAATTAGAACTCTTAGGAATCTTTTAAAGTGGAGATAAAAGAGGCATTTCACCCCTCTTTTCTCATTCAAAAGCTCATCATCACGAGTCTGCCATTTTTGTTGCATTGAGATCAAAACGGGCATCAAAACATCTATTTTTTACGACCTGGAAAGAGACTCGCACTGTGGTGATTGGCTCCTAGCGCCTAGGTGCCAAGTCTAGCATCCAGACACCACCCGGAGGTGCTTAATTTTCTGGGTCTTGGGAAAGGTCCATTTTTAAGCTGTTTTAGGTGCTTAGGCTCTCAGAAGTGGCTCTTAGGCACCCAATCTGGAGCCCAGGTGCAAGAAACTAGCATCAATCTTCTAAAGACCCAGTTTTAGTTTTTTGAGGGGGCATTTTAGGCTTCCAAGTGCTCTGGTTTGGCACCTATGTGCCAGTCTAGCCTTGAAACCCTGAGTTTCACTGTGTGCGCTCGACGAAGGATTTTCTTATCTGTAAGCTACAAGAGACTTCATATGAATAAAATTTAGTCTTATAAGTTTGAAATTCAGCACTCTAGTTGCTCATTCACAGGGGAAATTTTTGTGAACGACCCCTTTAAGCCTGACGTGGATAGGGTGTCCTGAACCTTAACTTTCCCGTACCGCACGTAGGAGGACTCCATGACTTTTCTTGGCCACGAGAGGCTCCAGACGGAAGTGCAATGACTTCTTAGAAATAGAATAAGCATAAAATATTTCCCATGTTCTGAATGAGCCTTTCTAATGGCAGGTTCTTCCAGGTAAAGCTAAATCATTGCCAAACCTAGCTCCTTGCCTCAAATAAGTTCTAGAGAATTTTGGGTGCGTTTCTTGAGTTACGGGATGCTACAAAAGAACCGTAGACCATCTCAAATCATGCAGGTGGACACCCTACACTCTTGACATTGAAAATGTTGCGAGCAAGATCTAACACCTAAACATCATTTTTTTCAGTACATTCCACACCAGGAGTCGAGATCTAACACCTAAACATCATTTTTTTCAGTACATCCAGGAGTCACGAGCTATGAGAGGAGGAGTATTGATAGAAGAGAAGGAAAGCGTTGTCTTATTGCTGGAGCAGTGGTATTGCTGGAGCTGGAGTCACTAGGAGAGAGAAGAATTAGGGCATGGCATCAAGGCTAGACCGAGAGGGGGAGGATTAGGGAAAGACCGAGAGGGGTGCAATTTTGACGGTATAAAGAATTAGTTTCGACAACTTATAAACAGCTTTTAAGCTGTCAATAATTAAAACTATTACTGACAGATATTCTCTTTGCTTATTACAACTCGTCATTTAACACCCCGCAAAAAAGTAGGTTAAAAAATAACCGACAAAATATGGTTGTCAGTTAATATTTACTTACGACTGACGGTATCATACATCATTATTAATAAAAAACAGTTAGAAAAAAATATTATTGTTGCTAAGTGACGATATGTCTTGTATTTATGTCATCGCAAATAACCTAGCTCATAAACAGTCACTATGTCATCAAAAAATAAAGCACTTTTTATGACATATATTTAGGACATTTGTTTTGTCTTCGGTCTTAGCGCTTTCTTTCTGTAGTGGATCTAACAGTCCAAAATAGAGAAGTTCGATGGAAGAAAGCAAAGTAACACGAAATTGTGAGGCCTGCCTGACCAAACAAGCAATGTCGTACGATCCAAGTCAACAAGGAAAATACTGACCGAGCCATGAATTAGACTAGAAGATGACTAAACGATCCATGCACAAGCCACCTAGCCATACGAGAAGAAAGAGCTTCTGACCTAACAAATACAGAAAATTATGCCTGATGTGATAGCCTATCCTACAATAGAGCCGATCTAAAGGAAGGTCCACTTGCAAAAAACTTCTCTGACCATCGCATGTAGATTCCAAAGGCTCATCTCTTTAAGGATCATAGACATTCAACCAATTGTACTATTGACCAAGCTCAGCCGATCGAGCTTTCTCCGTCGACTATAATTTTACTCGCTTAGCCGACCGAGCCAGAAGGCAGTTGGATGAAAAACCTACACTTGTAAAATACCAAAAATATCCTAGTTCAAACCCATTCCAAGTGGGCGTAATAATGTAATATCCCATTTATACTATATTTTCTATAAACAGGATAATCATTTTATGAAGGAGAGACGATTTATCACTATTCACCTCACCTGCTCTCTCTCTATCTCTCTTTCTCTCTCTATTGACACTATTTTTATAGGATCTAATTCACGAAAAATCTCGCATTCAACATTTATATTTAGTTTTTTAAATATAATTGCATGTCTAACGTACGATTAGGAAGAGATTAGCTAGGTAAGACGAAGTGCCGATGGCGAAGCTTTTGCCTCACCTATTTGAAGAAATGGACAACACGGAAGACTTCCTTTCTAACCACGACCAACTAATTCGACTTTTTTTGTTATACTTGGATATCGATTATTATTATAGTTTTAGATGTTATTATAATGTAGTATTTTCTAATAAAAAATATATAGATGTTGATACAGAAAAGTACTACTTCGGCATCATAATAGAGTTCATCTATGTATGAAAACAAATGTGGTAGACAACATATTTAATTAAATTTATTATGGTGCCACATCAACTTTTTGTGTCGAAGTCTAAATATTTTTCTTAATATAGAAAAGAACTGCATTGTAATATTTAAAAATAATAAGCAATTTCAAAAATTTATAACATCTATAAAATGACAGTGAAATTACCTTTGTTGTCCATGCCTTCAAATACCGGGCAATGATAGCATGCCTCATCTCTTTCTTTATAATTGAACTGCAATCACGTATAAAAAATGAATAATAAAAATATTTAAAACAACAATCATATTAAATTTATAAAAAATATTTTTAAATGAAATCAAGGAAATATAAAAATAAATTAAAATGTGGACTATAACCAAGTTTGACCTTTGACTTGTCAAAAATCTCTATAACCATTTTTTTTGCTCCTTTTGGTTTCTTTTTTAAAAAGTTTCCTTCTCAAATGCCATTTTGACCTTGGACAGTCATTTAAGTCGACCTTGGCCAACAGTTTTTCAATAAACGTATCCCATCGCTTACATTTTTCACTAAAGAGTATGATCGCCGCAGCTGTATAGAGTATAATAAGTCCTGGTGTATAAACACTCTTATATAACTGCATGGATTATTTAATGTATCTTAAAATTTATATTTCAAAACCATTGTTCTTCTGTATATTATTGGCAACAGAGCTTTGCATGAGAGAATTTTATTTTTGCTCCTTCAATCCTCTTTCTGACTCAGCAGAGAATTAGCTTAATGGGTGCTTCTACATGACCGTTTATCCTTGGATGGTGAACCAATAAAAATTTGAATTGAATTCCGTATTTTGATAGATATCATTGACTTTATGAAACCTATATATATATATATATATATATTTATTTATATACATCATGCATTTTCATTTATGCTCACACATTCTTTAAGTATCATGATGTTTCCAATGATTTTAAGATACATCCCTAAAATTCTCATTTTCGTTGAAAGAAAATTTTGACTTTACATGATCATCTATCTAATGAACTACGCTCATTCTATGTTCATCCATGGTCTTAGAGGATGATAAATTTGTAAGTGTCTTTTGCACTCCATGAACTATTTATTTTAATTAATTCAATGTCTAAAGAAACATATACTACCCTTCGTTTTATTTATCCCATAAGTTATCAACTAGGTCATTATGAATTATTCATTTTATTTATCATTCTCATCAAAATAAAACTATATATTTTACACTCATTGTATGTGTAATTATTTTCTTAGAAAAACACAACTACCCAACTCATTTGCATTTATATTACACTATCATTATATATTAGAGTATAAGAGTCTTTATTATGATTTACTCACACTCTCATTACTATAATTAATCATGAAACTTTTTGATTTTTCATCCTTTTTTTGGCAATATCAATCTCATTCAACAAGGGAAATTACAAGGTGTACGAGGATCTAAAGAAGGGGAGATCAAGCAAAATCCCACTTATTCTAAAAAGAAAAAGAAGGGAGGGGAACAATATGAAGAAAAACATTGTGAGAAAAAGAAGTATGCTTTGTCAACCAATCTATAGGCTAGTTACCTTCTATAGGTATAAAGGATCACTGAATATTAAGACCTTGAGTAAGCTGAGCCAACTACTTGATATTGATATAAGTTTTCCAATGAACAATAAAAAAACAACTCATTTTTTTCATAGGGTGCGTTAATCCATTTCCATGCACAATGATTTTCTCCTATTTATAAGAAGAGGCCAATTTAAGAGCTGTCAATCAAGCTTTCGTTTCAGCCAGTAGAGGGGAAGTATCACAGGTAGGAGCAAAAAATATCAAAAGAACCTTACCGACATGATTTCTGAAGACACCTCCCACCCCTGCCTTAACAGGGTTATAGCTACCATCAGTGTTAACTTTAATCAATCAATTACAAGGTCTTTTCAAATAAATTAGATGATCTTGGTAATCGATCACATTCATGACTTCAAAAAGTCATGGATACCTTATAATGCAAATAATCCTCATGTACTTTTTTGCATTAATGCCTATGCTCTTTGGAATTAAGTGTTCATATTAATAACCTTTCTCCACATACTTTAATATTTATCAATATTATTCAAACTTGTTACATACATTACCTTATGGAGACGACATTCTTACGGTATACTTTATATATATATATATATATA
>NW_018224927.1:165376-165941 GCF_001263595.1 Phalaenopsis equestris | reverse complement strand
ATATTTGAGAAAAGAGCATCTAAGGCTCCTTACATGTTAATTAAGGAACCAAATGGGGATTAGAAGAGTTGGAGAGATATATACCCTCCCAAAAAGCAGAAACTGAAATAGGGAACACATGAGTATGGACACATAAAAAGAGATTACACACAAAGACCCGCAATAAAGTCTAACACTATGTGACTCAATACCTTCCCCCAAGGGTCTACCTCCCATAGCAGTTGCATACATTTGATATAAGGGAGTGCCAATTTGTCTCCATTGAGCAGAAATTTTAATTCAGGTGTAAGTGTCAGCCCAACAAAAGTTTGTTCAGTATTTCTACCTTGGGAGGCAAGCCAATGAGCAGGACAATTACCCTCTCTAGGAATATAATTGATATTGATCTTGTCTCTGGGTAGTAGGGCTAATAATAAATTGTTCCATCTGGTTATATTCCAAGGAGGTGTTTCATAATGAAGGAGGATTTTAATGCAATTAGTAGAATTTGTTTCTATGATCAAAGGACCCATATGGCAGTAAGAAGCAATTCTGATGACCCAGTAGATAGCTATGAATTCTGCCT
>NW_018224927.1:163728-164851 GCF_001263595.1 Phalaenopsis equestris | reverse complement strand
TTTTTTGTGAGAGGGCACATGAGAAAAATAGGTGATCCAAGGTTTCTTCAACAGCATAGCAAAGTGGGCAGATTGAAAGTCCTCTCAGCCCTTTCATCTTTAAAATGTCATCAGTAGGCAGTAAGGAATGTCAGAGTCTCCAGCAGAAAAAGGACATAGAGGGAGTTAGGAATTTACCCCAAATGGATTTGCCCCAAGGTATCAGGTTCCAATTAAAGAAATGATGGAAAATGTAGGCTGATAATTTCGGGGAGTAAGCCTGTTTTGTGATTAATTTTTCTTTGAAAATGGATGAGATAGAAGTAACCTTAACCCACCTCACATGTTCACTGGAAAGAATAGTGTTCAGCAGTCTGCAATTCCACTGATTATCAGACCAAAAATCTCTGACTAGACAATTAGTGTTGGGATTGGGGTTGAGGCACTCAAGTTTCTCTCCATTGCTGACCCAGTTATTTAACCAAAAATTGATATGCCCATCTCCTAGCTCCCAAAGGAAGAGTTCCTCAGCTTTATTTCTGATTTTCAGCAATTTTGCCCATAGTTTGGAATCCCCTATCCTTTTGGATACCAAAGTAGGGTGCAAAGATCTGCAGTATTTCCCTTTTAGAAATCTTGCCCAAAGGCTATCCTGGGACCTGAATCTGATCCATAATTTGCAAAGATTTATGAAACCCAAGTGTTGGAAGTCTTTAAAGCCCAGCTTACCAGCTTGCAAAGGTTTACATAATTTCTGCCAACAGTGAAATTGTTTTCTTTGACCAGACCAGAGAAATTTGTTGAAGATCCTTCCAATATAGTCTTGAGTACCCTTTTTCATGAAGAACATTTGTAGGACATAAGCAGGCATTGCTGTGAGAATACTCCTAAAAACAGTGATCCTCCCACCATTAGAGAGGAAATAGTTAGTCCAATGTTCAAGTTGTGCTTTGATCTGATCAATGACATCCTGGAAATATATTTGTCTAGTTCTGCCTTTGAGCAGATGTATTCCAAGATATTTAATAGGGAGGTTGGCATAGCTGAATCCAGTGTATTCAGAGATCCAGTGCTTGAGCTGAGGTGTGGAGTTTTTATTAATAATAAATTGACATTTTTGTTTGTTAAGTGCCATACCTGAAGT
>NW_018224927.1:147189-160193 GCF_001263595.1 Phalaenopsis equestris | reverse complement strand
TGGAATCAGTGTGAACATCAATGGGAGTGGCCATGACACCAGCCACAAAGAGAAAACCCAGAAACTTTTGAGTAAAGAAACAGCAAGCAGTACAGAAAGCAGGAGGCCAGCAGAAAATAGAGAAAATGGGAGGCCTCTAATGGAACAGTAAAAGAGCCACCAACCAGGAAAAACTAGAGAAGCAGTAAAAGAACCACCACAGCCTAAGAAAGGAGTGTTGGAAATAAACTTCACAGTGAAGGAGGAGAAGAACAGAGCACCCTGAAGAAAGAAACAGCCCCTGGAACACCTCCAGAAGCTCACCATGTTGCCAGAAACCCTAGCAGAGCACTTCCCTCCTTAGCCGCCAACATCATGTTTATATATATATATATATATATTTATTTAGGTGGCGTAAGAAGACTAATGCTAACAAAACTGCGAACGATTATTGCATTCTACGACAACCACTATGATGCCACAACCATTATGACTAACATGGCCACCATGTCATCCACTTCACCCATTACAATCGACAAAAGTATCACCCATTTCATCCCAATGATTTATCCTTCCACTTTAGCTACGCATACAACTTAATTCATTCAAATTCATATTTTTCAAGACTTTCCTACATAGGATCATCTATATGCTATCATCATTGGTATTAGGATTAAGCTATAAATCACTTCATGTAACTAAGCTTTACCATATCTAAGTGTGTGTGTGTGTGTGTGTAATTCATGCATGCAAGGAACATACTATATGTATTTTTCTTCAAGCTTGGCCATCTTATGCAGCCTAAAAATCAACCATGTGCCATAATTTTAATGATGAATTTATTCCTAAATGGTGGCTTGATTAAAACTAACATAAAATTAGAAAAAAAACCACTCCTTTTATTATTATTATTTTTTAGTTTAAAGACTTTTTGGAAGCAATTTAAATAATCCATAATCACACTTTAAATGATTTTCTCATGTTATCTGGTTGTGGCTTTTCCACTAAAATGCACTCTTTGCCAGCCCTATACCCTAATATTAAGAAAAAAACTATATCTTTCTATTCAATACCTAAAAAAAATGTCTCAAAACTTTAATATTCTAAAACTTCTTTAGGTTCTCTTATTTTCTCAATAAAAAATTTTGCCATCATGTGCCAAAATGTTTGCACTATTAAACGTTAAGCCATAAAAAGAACCAAGGCTTTGATAAAAATTTAGGTGTAAGCATGGAAACACAATATAAAAAAGAAAAGGATTTTGTTCAAAAAAAAGTTGATCAGCTTGACCAAATAATGCAAAATAATTTAAAAAACCAGCTTGATTTTTTTCTATTTGAACAATAATGATACCATATAATATTTAAAAACCATTTGTGTCTACTTTATTTCTTTGTTTTGTTCCCTATACTTTATATTTCAAAACCATTGTTATGTCTGATGGTTTGGATCGTCTGAAAACTGAAGTAGATATCACAAAATTATATCGTGGTGTTGGATTGGAAGCTGTAGAAAATGACCATAGTAAGATCACCGACGAGTACTACCTGTAAAAAATTATGATAGTGCATCGGTAAATTGTTAAAAATCTATAGCATTAAAAACAAGTAATATGCTTCTTCATTACTACAATTTCTACATCTACAATTCTAACACAATAATTTTCACACAGCACAATATACTAATCCAAGAAGTTATTAAACAAATATCACACTATTAATTAATGTGAAAACCATCAAAATGAATATTTGTACAAAAAAAATAATTTTCTTTTCAATTTTTTTTTATAAATAACCTAAAAGGAAAAAAATAAGTCTCTAGTTCTCATCGGTTCTCTCATCAACTCCTCGTCGAACTCATCCTCATCTTTCCTCCTTCCCTGTCGTGCATGACATAATACTGTGTCAAAATTTGCTTTCATCTTCAATTACATCTCCCATTTTATTTGGGCTATCTGGGTGGAGATCAGGGTAGCTACCTCAACAACGGCTCTGGCCTTAATATCAAAAGCAAGCACGACAACCTGCCTACAAAGTTCCTCTTCTGGGCAGTAGAAGTCGGTGCACCGGATGAGCTAAAGGGACAAGGGTCACAAGACGACATCTGAGACCCTATGTTGTAGACCCCATCCTTTTTCTTCCCTCTAGTAGCCTCTGTCTACAATTTCATGTCGAAGGGATCATGAGTTGTGATTGTAATATCGCTAGACTCATGGGATCGGCTCTCCTTACTCCTTTGAAAGGTCTCATACAAATAAAAAGATTAATGAAAGTTAAAGGCTAGAAAAAATTCAATAATTATTTGAATTCTAAAATAATTAAACTTTCGAATTACCTGGGTTGTCTAAGATCTATTATCAAGTCAGTCCTGGTTCGACCGTCTCTTATGAGTGAGCGCATATAACAAGACAACAGATGGGTCACATCTTAACACTTTAAGATATCAAAGTAGTGTAATAATTAGCATAAAGTTAATCTACAAGAAATTTTAATTCAAAAATTAACTCTTACCAGTAATCTTTTATGCTTCGTTTGTGGCATCGCCCCACCAGTGTGTTTGGAGGCCTCTATGCCTCTGCTGTCATAGAGGTGATTCTTTTTTTGGTATGCTCCCTCTTCTTCTAGTATTCAGGAGAATCCTAGTACATAGGAAGTGAGGCAAACACATCCTCCTTGAGCCACGATGGTTGCTTATGTGTATTTAGTTTGCCACTTAATATTTCACGAAGACAATCACTTGCCTTATGCTCAAAGTCGCACAAGATATGGGCCTCCTCATGTGGCTAAGACCACTGTTTCTGTAAAATGAAACAAAAAAGGGTACATTGATAAAAACTATATATAATTGAAGATAATGTATTCAATATATATCTTGCAGTCCTGAAACCACATATCTTGAACAAGAATCGAGACCTCCTTCCATGATAAGTAGGAATGGTTGAACGTTTTCCGAATAATAACTCAGATAGAATGGATGGCCTATGTTGGGGAAGAAAACTAGAAAAATCATATCATTATTAATCTATTAAACAAAAAAAAGAAACAAATGTTGATATCTAAAAGAACACGTAGCTAAAAACTGCTACATGTGTAGCTCTACAAAAATGTACAATCTACAAACTACTGAAGCTGAAAACATAAAAGTACGCAGTTGGATTAACTTACAGTTGGCCTCACTTTTGTGAGGGCCTCTTTTCTTCTCTATATTAGCCTAGGACTTAGCCTTAAGGTTCCCTGGCTACCTTCTTAGATAACTAGATATGGGATTCACCCATATAGGACTTTTAGCTAGAACTAAACTCACTTCCTGAGGTTAAGACCAAATCCTCAATCCTTGGTTGAGATGACCTAAGTTGACTTTCGATGGGTGGAAGACGCCATAGTGTACTTATCAAACTAGAAACCCTAGGAATTCACATAAAGGCCCCTTAAATATCCATGGGATTCTAATCGGCCTAGAGAAAGATCACCAGACAGGAGGCTAGGCCAAGGCCAATGAGAGCTTCTTACCACCTTTCCCTAAAAAGCATTGAAAATACTATGATACAAAAATTTAATAGGAGAGGATTGATATTGAATTCATTTTTGGTGAGGTCTAGTTTCTCATCTTTAGAAGCCTAAGTTCTAGCCATAGAACTTTCCCGTCGAGTATCTCAGAAGCTTAGTGATGGAGCCTACCACTCTTAAAAGTTCTAAACGCTTCCTTATTCTTTATGGAGTTTCATATGTACAGTTCTAACCTCTAATATTTAGAAGATTGAACCCAACAAGAGGAAACTCAAGGAGAACTTTTATAGGATCAATGGAGCATTAGAATGACCCTGGGTGGCTTGGTCTTGGTCTCTCACACACATACACTTGAACCAATCACAATTCCCCACACACACCCTAAACCCTAAATCACTTACATTTGACCTACTTCCTAACTCCTTTTGGAAACTCACATGCGTGGTCCCAAGCCCTTAGTCTTTGGTTAAGATGGTAAGGATGAACATGTGAGGATCCAAAATGAGTTCTCCTATGGATTCTATGGCTTTATGGTAGCTTCATGTTATGCATGTTCACTCTACCCAAATTCACCAAAATTACCAAAATACTCTTGGAACCCAAAAATTGCCAAATTTACCCAAAATTTCAATCTCCCACCAAAAGTCATTCTAAATCACGCCAATTTATTCCAATTACCCAAATTCACCACAAATTTCCCAAAATTGACCGAACCACCCAAAAATCTCAAAATGCCCCTATTGCCCCAAAATTCCCATTTCTTAGCCAAAACCATTTTAAACCCCTTCAAATTACCCACTTAACCTAAAACACCCTGTTCTCTACAAAATTAACCAAATTTACTTAGATTTCCAAAAATTACCAAAGTAACACATTTTTCACCAAAATTCCCAATTGCCCCCAATCTCCATTAAAACCATTTCAAATTCAATTTCATAAAATTTGAGCTAAAAAATAAATCCTCTTTTCATGACAATTATTCATCTAGCCCATCATGCATAATTTAAAAGCTTTATTTAAGGCCTTCCCTAAATGATTTTAATAAGCCCACATCCCTTCATTTTAAAATCCAATCATTTTAAAAGCCCAAAATTCAACACACATGACAAATGCTTCTCATCATTCATTCAATTAAGTCAAAACTCTACACCATATATATGATTAAATTTTCCATATTAAGCCTCATGACAAAACAATACAAAAATGCCAAAACTTCCAAAATCCTTTTCCATGAAACTTAGCCAAGCTAAGGGCAAGCCATTAAGCCACCTCCAAGCCACTTGCAAGCCATGTGAGCCATTGCCATGAGAGGCGCAGGTTTATTCGACAGCCACAATAATAATATACATCAGTATAGTTAATACTTATTTAAATATTTATAGCTGCCACTCCTACGGATTTAAGGTATTATTTATTGATTTCAAATATTGGCTAATATGCTAACGTGAGTATACGTATCAAACAAGTAATATAGGGATCTAATGGAGTCCTAAGTATCAATCCCATAGGGAAGTTTAGAATTCTTGTAATATTAACTCAAAGAAACTCTAACTAAACTGCAGAAAACTTAAATTGGAATGCAGGTCAAAATTTGTGTTTTTAAACTAAGTGACTTATATCAACTACTTTTATCTCTAAACTTAAAGTAAACATTAATGTCACTAAAACTAAGTTTTGTGAAGAAAATTTCAAATTTTGAAAGTATCCTTTCCCTTCCAATGAGATTATAATTAGTTAATAATTCAAATTATTGTAAATTATATTGTGTCAAATAGGAGCATACCTATTGCTTACACTCTTACAAGTGCATAAAGAAAATTGGTTAATCTAGAGTCAAGTTTCTAAATTATTAGTTATGCTGGGAAGATACTAGCTCTCACTCTAGATTTCCCACTATCCCTCCGCCTGAAGGCTAACATCTAGCCTTAAGTTCTCAACTATGGTTCTAGCCTGTCACTCCATAATCAACAATTTACACCCATCAAAATTTATTTTTATTTCTTTCTCTATTTATTTGCACTTAACCACATGAACTACATTCTCATCCATGAGATCAAATGTGATTCTTACTTGGTTGAGGAAAGCATAGCTCTTTCCGATCAATGTGTTCCACAAAAAATTTTAACTTAAAAACTTGGCTAGATTGATTAAGTAAATGAAGTTCAAATTTTGAATCATTATAATTATAAAATTAAAACACATAAACAATTTCATTTCTAAACATGATTATTTCTCATTACAAGGAGAATGACAAAGCAAGCTACTTCGATCCCATGAGGAAGATACAACAAAACATGAATTTATATATAAAAACAAGTTTACACAACAAAAACAAGTAAAATAAGTAAAGTACAACCTCTTATCTCAATCTCCTCCCCAAGCAAATCCTTTGAAGGTCTTTGAATCACTTTCTCTCCTTTCTCTCCTTACAATATCACTCAACTCTCTCTTAGAAATGTAATGAAGAAGAAATCTCTCACTTCCCCCTCTCCTCTTACAACTCTGAGAGATAATCTTCTCTTTCACTCTTCTTCCTCTTTCACTTCTTTCACTCTTCTTCACTTACTCTCCTCTTCTCCTCCTTTGTGTCGCCTCCTTTTCTGCAATAAAATTACTATTATATAGCATAGGGCCAAATTTCCAAGAGTCCCCTCTAATACCAATTCAAAATTCATTCAAATTCAATGAATTTTTGAAAGAAACCATTTCTAGCACCTAGAAGCCTAACTGCGGTGCCTAGGCGCCACCTTCTATGTAAATTGGTGTGCAGGTGCCAGATCCTAGATGGGCCTCATTTTGACTCCAAATTTTTTCCTTAATGCTTCTTTTATTTCCAATTGACTGGCCTTATTGTACCACCAACAAAAAAATAGAAATACCTTCCATTAAAGTGCAATATCACTAAAAATAGGTAGTAAATGTGTATACAAAAGTAGCATATTCTTAGAATTGTCAAAAATCTCCCAAACTTAACTGTTACTTGTCCTTAAGTGACTTTACTATAAAGTACACACACACGCACGCATACACACACACACACACACACACACACACACACACACACACACACACACATATATACATATATAATGGGTTTCTCTAAGGTTTTCTAAAATTTTTGTTTTATAATTGTAATAGTCTAACTTAGAAAAAAGTTTTTAGTAAAGTAGATGATATCTAAGGTTTTCGAGCATTTAGTATTAACTTTAAGAATACTAATTTTCTATTTAATTCAGACATAATTTAAATTTCTTCAAACTTTGAATTTTTAGAAAAATATTAATCTCAGAATTTAAGATTTCTAAATTGAAAATACTTTTTACTAATACTTTTATACATTAAGCATATGATTGATCTTAAGTTTCCTTAGAAAAATTCAAGTGAAATCCATTATTAATTAGATCTTTATTCCTCAAGCTTCTCTTCCCTTTTTCATACTTTACTTTTGCTTTTATTTTTCGTTTTGTTTCCTTTTTTTGTTTTTCTTTTCTTTTTGTTTTTCTTTTAGGATTATTTTTTTAATCCCTATTATTTTATGTGAGGATTACTATATCTTGATAGGCCTTTAATGATTTTAAATTTCACCATTGCTTTTTAAAGTTAAGAATTTCTTTTTATCCTTAACTTAAGACCTTGTATTAATTTTTAAAAAAACAATTTCATAGAATCTAAATTCTTTAAAAAGTATTATTCTCAAAATCCTTAATTTTTTGAAAATTCAACTTTTTCTACTATAAATAGTAAATTCATTTCCCTAATATTCTTTATTAAATATCTTAACATTAGTTTCATTCTTTTTACTAACTTTTCTATTAAGTTTTTCTATATCATTCCTGAAGATCATAAGTTTTAGAATCCTAAAGATAACACCACATACCATCGGTCATTTTAAAATATTGCCATTGATGACAAATAATGCTAAATTTTCAAAAGTTTTTCTCCCTTCCCCAAACAAAAATTTTTAACAAAATAAAACATTTAATGTAGAAATGTGGGTAGGAAGAAAATTATAAATAAAAATTATAAAATTAACTTTCTATACATGGTTTTAACATGTAAATATGTAGGTACAAGTTGAAAAGGCATGTGTATAGCAGTAAGTAAAGCTTCAGTAAACATGATATATCCGAAAGATTTGCTAGATAAAGGTGTACACTAAAAATAATTGTAAATTTAAAAACAGAGAGTAGTGCAATAAAAACAAATAGTAAACAATCCACTAACACAAATAACAAATCATAACAACAAGTCCAGCACATCAGTTTAATATAGACATGTAATCCATAGAAAAAAAAAACTACCACAGACACATAAGTAAATTACATCCAAGAGAAATAAAGATATAACTACTTGCCATCCTCCTCATCATCTTCCTCTTAATTCATCATCATCATCATCCTCATCCATATGGGTATGGGGTTCATAATTTAGAGATGGAGTACTAGATGGAAGCCGAACATCCTAATTTTCTCAACGAAAACTGACCATAGAGGTATTAAAACTCCTATTATAATCATGTTTGAGTTTTAAATATCTATGAATGTGATCAATCTTATCATTAATATCAGTCACTTTACAATGTAGATATGCAATATCATGCACTAGTGCTTGATAGTCACTATGAAGTTCATCAAGAGGGGATGAAGGGTGAGCAGCAGTACCTGAGGTAGGTGGTCAGAAAGTGGAGGTAGAAGGACTATCTGAACTTCCACCTAGATGAAAATCTAGCATGTAGCTCGTTTACATGCACATTTTTCCTACTAGTGGGTTTAAGAGGTTGTAATAGGACTTCCCATCTTTCATATCCTTCTCCTGATTGCTTGCATGAAGAAAAAATCAGGGCAGGGTATCCAAATCCTCCAGTGGTTTCACCTTTAGAAGAAATGAGGATATTCTGATAAATTACGGAGCCAATAATTATAGATTTTATTTGTTGGATGCATAAGTTCAAGGCTACTCTCTCCTTAGTAACCTCACTAAGATGATTGGAAGGAAGAAGTCGTGCGGAAATGAAATAGTATCATGCCTTGGAGGGTGCATTTAACATTGATGTTGAGAGGTTTACCTTGTGGTAATTATTAACTTTCTAAACTCCCCTTACATTAGTCAGAAATGAAATAACCTCATTCAACTGCGACTCAATTGTCTCAAATGAAGAGTAATTGCAGTTTGGTATTTCTGGAAACTGGTAAAGAGTATTGATCCGCTCTTGTGTAAACACTAAACTTCTTCCTCAAAAAAATATTTTGTCATCAGAGGCTTCTCGGAGGTTGGCGTAAAATTGCACTAAAATAGAAATAACTACTATAGTAGTGATATAGCAAAAGCTTTCCCAATGTTGGGTCACAATCAAACTTTCAACAACTCCTCCAGGATCGAACAAAGCTCACTCTTGGATCAACTTTTAGAAGTGATTTAATCATTATATATGTACTGAGCTTTTATATTAATGAATTTCTTAGAATCAAAGATGTCTCGTACTTTCCCCCTTTATCATCTTGGGAGCCACAATAATCCTAAAAATTAACAAAAATTCTAAATAAATTCTAAATAAAAGTTCTATGAACTCCAAAAAATCAAAATCAAAGCTAAAAATCTTCACACCATGGATTTTTTAGTATTTTATTCCAAAATTTCTAAATTTTTGGTATTCCCATAATCTAGAAGAAATCCATTTTTAAAATTTAAAATTTATAAGCCAAAATGAAGCTCGTACCAGAAGAAGAAGAAATTTAATGTTTTTAATCCATGAAATTTCCTTAAGATCAAATGAAATGATGCCCTAGGGTGATGGTTCGATTTTTTTGTGAAGAAGGATATGAACTAGGAAAAAAATGGTGGAAACAGATCAATTTTGTGATTTTAGAATGTGATTTGGTGGTTTAGTACGTGCCCAATTACGACTCCTAGGCACTGGTTTCTCAGGTGATTGGCGTCTAGTAGCCAGTGCTAATTTATATATATATATATATATAGGTGAAGGAGTTTCTTATGACTCCTTACATGTTGAAGTGAAAATGACTAGTACAGACATCAGAGAGGGAGCTGGGGGCTCCTCTTTTTGGTTCAATACAGGAACCCAGGAAATATCCCAAAAAAGGCTAAATGTCACCCCCCAAAAATAAAAAACTACAGTGACTCAACAGACAGAAAAGAGTGTATGATTGCATCTGCCCCCACAGTAATCATTTGTCTTTGTAGGCCATTCTGATGTGGGGGACATTTAGAATATCTCCTTGCAGTAGATAAAGGAGAGCAGGTGGAGGGTTGACAACAACCTCAATCTCATTAGAGTGTGATCCAAGTTGGGCCAACTAGTTTGCAGGCTGGTTTCCTTCCCTATAGATGAAAGTGAACTGGATTTGTATCTTGTTAGTGAGATCTCTGATTTTATTTAGCTAGTATGAGTAATGTTAGGGATTCTCATCCTCCTGATTTAAGAGGGGAATAATCACAACAGAGTCCACTTCTAACCAAATCATATTCCAATTAGCCTTAGTGGCAAGGTTGATTGCCTAATACACAGCAATGAGTTCAGTCTCAGTGGCATCATTGGCCAGGACTGGGGTATAAAAGTACAGCAGGCACTTACCCAAATGATTTCTGTAGATACCTCCCACGCCAGCTCCATTTTTAGAAAAGCTTCCATCAGTGTTAATCTTCACAATAGAATCATTTGGGGTTTTCCAGTAGACTCTGATGACTTGAATAAGTTCAGAGTTAATAGGTGTACAGGAGTTGGAAATGTTAGGAACTCCTTTCCAATTAATCATCTTATGCAGGTAAGTTACACAATTTCTAGCAGTTTTCCCCACATTTGGATTTGCTTCTTCAAATTTGACCTTGTTTCTTTCCATCCAGATGAACCATGCAATGGTAAAAGGAATAGCAGCATACTTTCTTATCTTCCAGTGCAACCAACAATTGACCAGCCTATCCCAAGTGAACTCTTTCTCATCAAATGTCAACTGATTCAGGAAATGTTTCCAAACTAGTTGAGCAAAGTTACATTCAAAGAATAAATGATTCAAAGTTTCCTCTTCCTTCTTACATAGCCAGCATTTAGAGGGACCCCTCAATCCCTTCAGCTTGAGAATGTCATCAGTAGGGATCATTTTATGAAATATTTTCCAACAGAAAAAGGATATAGAAGGGGATAGGAATTTATTCCATAAATGATCACCCTAGGGTGTTAGCTCCCAGCTAAAAGTTTTGGAATATATGGCTTTGGTGAGGCTATGGTGGGAAGTAGTCTGCCATAAATTGTACTTCTGTTAAACTTTATACTGGCCACTTTGGTAATAGAGTGAGGTTGCAGAAGATTTGATAACTTACCCAGGGACCATTCATCCCCATCCCAGCAATCAGCCACTTTCAAATCACTATTGTAGATATTGGTAATGGGGGATGACCAATTGTGAAGCCAAAACTTGATATCCCCATTGCCCAATTTCCAATTGTAATTGGTTTCAACAATTTGTCTGATTTTCAGCATTTTCACCCAAATTCTAGAATCATCAATTTTCCTTAGGACCAGTGTGGGGTGCTGATCTTTGCAATACTTACCCCACATGAATTTTGTCCACAGGGAGTTTTGGGTCCTAAACTTAATCCAGAGTTTACAGAAATTAACTTGAAGGAGTTGATCAAGATCCTTAAAGCCAATTCCCTCAGTAATTTAAGGTTTAGCTACTTTTCTTCAGGAGGCCCAATGCATTTGTTGTCTTTGACCAGACCACGGAAATTTATTAAGAATTCTCTCCAGCTGAATTTGAGTGCTTTTCTTTATGGTAGTCATTTACAGTATATAAGATGGGAAGGTAGTGATTATGCTCTTTAACAAAGTAATTCTTCCCCCATTAGACAAGAAGTTCTGTGTCCACCCATTGAGAAGGCTAGAAATTTTATTCAGTACCTCATCAAATTGAGTTTGTTTGGTTCTTCCAGTGATAAGAACTTAATTGGGGTACTTAATTGGGAGTTGAGTAGTTGTGAAGCCAGTATAATCAGATGCCTAATGTTTATGAGTGGAGGATACATGTTTATAGAAGACCATCTGACACTTTGCTGAATTGAAAGACATTCCTGAATGAGCTTGGAATTTTTGTAATATTTGAAAGACTTTTCTGATAGCATTTTTGCTGGCTCTGGAGAATACCATTATGTCATCAGCATACAGTAAATGGGTAATGGCAATGTTGAATATATGATGTTATCTCTTTTGACTATGATTTAGCAAGGCTTCATCAAACATTCTGGATAAGTAATCAATGGCAATTATAAAGATAGTGTGTGATAATGAATCCCCTTGCTTTAATCCTCTAGCAGCAGTGAAAGAACCTCTCCCTTACCCATTTATCAGGATGGAATGTTCATTGTTATGCAGCCACCTCCTAATCAGGTGACAGAATTCACTGTTAAAGCCTTTGGCACTAAGAACCTCCAAAATGAAATCCCAGCTTATGGTATCGTAAGCTTTCCTTAAGTCCAGATTGTATATCATATTACCCCCTCTACAAGAATTATTCAAATCATGTAGAAGTTCTTGAGCAAAAGAATGTTATCAAAGATGGACCTTCCTTTCACAAAGGCAATTTGATTGGGTTTAATTATAGAGTCCAAGTGAGGTTGTAGTCTATTCACAATGATTTTGCAGATGGTTTTGCTAATGACAGTGGTCAAGCAGATAGGTCTGAAGTGATTCCAGTTCTGCTGTCTTTCAGATTTAGGGATCAATACAGTGGTGAAGCGAAAGTACTTTGGAAGTTTGTTGCCTTGCAAGAAGCTTGTAATAGCAGCAATAACATCAGCCTTAATAATTTCCCAGGACTTCTTGTAGAATTCAACAGTAAAGCCATCAGGGCCAGCAGATTTATTGCTATCTATGGAGCTGATTGCATTCCATATTTCCTTTTCATTGGGGATGCCAGTAAGCTTGAGACCAGCAGTGTAGTTCAGTTCTGCCAAGAAGTGTGCCTTCTCAATGGAGGGTTTGAAGTTATGTTCCTGATTGAGTAAATCTTTGTAATAACATATAGCATCATTTGCTATATCATTGTTGTTATGTAACCACTGGCCATTGGCATTTTGGAGAGCATGGATGGTGTAGCACTTTCTTTTATATTTAGTATAGGCATGAAAGAATCTAGTGTTTCTATCCCCATCAGTGAAAATATTCATAGCTACCTTCTGTTTAAGGAATTTTTCCTGGTAATCAATGGCACTAAGAAGGTTGTTCTGAGCAATCATCAGTTTCTTCTCCTCCTCAATACCAAACAATCCCCCTTTCTCCAAATCTTTGACTTCATCTTCTGCCTCCTGGAACTTGCCTCCTGGACTTTGGCATGAACATTTCTAAAAGTATCCCAGCTCCAACCTCTGAGGGCTTTAACAATCTTGATTCACAGTAAGCTTAGCTTGACTAAGGGGTCAGGATGAGAAACCCCTTTCCATAAGTCAGCAATGTACTTACTATAGGAAGGGTGTGCAACCCACGTGCAGAGATATCTAAAAGGGGGG
>NW_018224927.1:123930-147065 GCF_001263595.1 Phalaenopsis equestris | reverse complement strand
TTAAACCATGCATCATTAACCAACATTCTATCAAGCCTCTCCCAAATAGCTCCTCTTTTCCAAGTGAAAGTAGGCCCCTTGAAACCCAGATCAAAGAGACCAGCCCTTTGGATATTATCTCTGAAGGTATTCATCTTGGCAAGATTTGGGGTTCTTCCTCAAGATTTTTCAGTGGTAGAAGTGATAAAATTGAAATCACCCCCCACCAACTATGGGGAGTCTACCTGTTGGTTGATGTTAATCAACCTATTCCACAGCTCTTTTCTAGCATCCTTTGTGCATCCAGCATAGATGAAGGTAGCTTCACCCTTATGTCCATTCATATTGAATGAGAGGTGGACAAATTGTGGATGATCAATTAGAATATTAGAGTTTGTTTCTCTTCTGCAAAAAAATCTAAATTTTATTATTAGTATTCCTGAAATGGGTGAAGCCAGCAAACTTTTTAATCAGATTTTGAGGGTTCTTGTGAACCATGGGTTCAAGAATAACAATACACCACAGTTTGTATTTAAAGTTCAGGTATAAAACTCTTTTAAGTGACAGAGGGTTAGCCATCCCGCTTATATTCCAGCATAGTAGATCAATCATGGAGTGGAGGATGTGGGGAAGGCTGGGATCTAGATGTGGTTCTTCCTCTAAGTGGAGAACCATTCCTTGCTCTTTCAGCCTTCATAGATTGTACTCCTGATTGTATTTTTTTCACTTCTGTCCCTGGTTTTCTCCTTTTCATTATTGTTTTAATTTGCCAATCTTCCTCAATAGTTTGTTTCAATCCAATAATAATTGGTTCCTTTGGAGCTTTATCAGGTATCTCTGTGATGATTTGCTTCCCCTTCTCAGCATGCAAGGGGGATGTGGGTGTGACAATTGTGATTTCAGGATCTTCCTTCCTGATTGGTCTGTGTAGTGGGATATCAGCGAGTGGGATATCAGCTTGACTGTTGGGTTCAGATAGCTCTCCAAGAGGATCAACATCTGGTGGAACCTCATTAATTCTTGGGGGTGATTCTTCTAGCCTTTGATTTTTTTCCTGTGATTTTCTAACATTATTTCTTCAGCCATACCCCTTACAGCATTAGCCACCAATTTTTCAGTAGCTGTGTGGTTTCTTCCTGCCATCTTCCTATTTGGGGGATGTAATCTATAACATTTATCTACAGTATGCCCAAACATCTTGCAATGTGGACAATAGTAAGGTTTCTGTTCAGCTATTATGTCCTGCCAGAACTCTTCAGCATCAATACCAATCCAACTAATCCAAATTCTCTTCAGTTCAGGGAGTGTGATATCTCTTTCAACTTGAATTATAGCAAGGCCAGGTCTAGCCTTATTATAAGTGGGAGCATCCACTCTTAGAGGTGTGCCTAGTGCTCTACCAATGTTAAATAGAGCATTAAGCCTAAAATAGGGTGGTGGTAGGCCAGGTAACTTAAACCATATGGGGACTACAGGAGGCTCTTTACCAGGATCAAACCCTGGAGTCCATTTGATGATCTTCATAACTGTTCCAGCAATGTTAATAGATTGTTTAGCAAACAAACTTGCATAATCTTCCTCAGCTGCCAATTGGATTAGAAGGTGCCTCCCATCCAAAAGCCCAATTTTCCAATTGCCTATAAACTTTAGAGATTCAAAGAAACTTCTAACTAGTTCCATTTTAGAATGTCCTAGCTGAAATTTTCCTACCAGAGTGAACTTAACCTCTTCCTTTAAAGCATCAATTTACTTGGTAGTGAAGTAAACAGTTGTTTCACCTTCTTTAGACCCAAGAGGGTGACTGCAAGGACTACTTCCTTTTCCAGCAGCAGTATCATGGAATTCCTATGGGAATACTAGAAGGTCATAATCTTGTAAAGAGTCAGTTGATCCAACCACTCCAGCATAAGTTGCTTTTTTCCATTGGGAATCAATAGAATTATCAATGGAAGAGGCCATCACCGTTCTAAAATAAGTAGGTTATGGTTTAGCTAGACAGTAAAAACTGTCCAGAAGAAAACAAAAAAGCCAAAGGGAGTTTTCTCCCAAAAGAAGACAGCCACTTCGGACACCCAAGGAGATAGCAATCAAAAGAGACCAGTGGATTTCTCCCCAAATGGAGTTTAGCAAGGAATACAGCCCCAAAAACCAGGGGAGAGGAAACTTCCCTTAATTAACACTAAGACTCTTAATACACCTGAAATATATAGTGTTTTTAGACATAATTTTATGCCTATTTTTGCAATATTTCGCTTTAATGGAAAATATTTGTGTGTTTTTCTTTCAAGTATAAGTGAAAAGGTAAATATGCTAAAAGGAGTGAAAGCGAATCAAATTTGGAGCAAAAATGCAAAAATGGTGCAAAAGGCGCATTAGCGCCGGTGAAACAGAGAAGGTCGCGCCTAAGCGCCAGAGGCCCCGCGCTTAAGCTTTAGTGACATTTACTTGATTGGTTAATTCATTTTAACGAATTTCAAAGGAAAATTTGAGGAAAATATTGGCTAAAATTGGTGGTTTGAGGCATCTATTGGCTAAAAAGGGTGATTATGACCACTAAGGACAAAAATATAATTAAAGGACTTGTTAAAGGAGGCATCCCTTGGTAAATACATCAAATCAGGACACATTTTGAAGAGATACCAAGACACCACTTGAAAAATTATAGAAGAAGGAAGTTGAGACTTTTAGAGGAGTCCAGAAAAAGAGTTATGAAGTGTTCTAAAATGTTCTTGAAGAAGTTTGTGGAGAAGTTTTTGGAGAAAAATTTAGTTACCACAAATTTATTTTTTCATTATTTTATCCTTTTTATTTTAGTTTTTATATTGAGAGTGTTGTAAAAAGAGAAGAGATCCAAAGAAATTTCAAGAGTTTGGTGGAGGGATTTGAGATAAGTTTTTATTTTTGTTTTAAACTAATTTTAGTTTTAATCAAGACTTCTTGTTTGTTTGACAATGATTTTTACTTTTAACTAAAGGGTGGTTTTGTTTTTTTCATGGATTCTGAATAGTTTTCTTTATCTTTCTACTGAAAATGATAAGTAATTAATGTGTTGGATGAAAGTTGTATAGAGTATTAATCTTTAATTTTGGAAGAAGTTGTGATGATTTAATTCCATGCACTTCATTTACTTATTGATCTGGTTCATCTAGATGTTAAAATTTGTTGTGAGAACATATAAGATCGGGTTGGTATTGTCTCAATCAAAAATTGGAAAGAATCACATGAGATTGTATGAATGAGAATGTAGTTCATATGATTGAGTGCAAATAAATATGGAAATAATTATTGAAGGGTGTAGAGTTAGAAGACTTTAGAGTGGCAGACTATAGCTCCCAACTTGATTTATTATTTTAGGTTTTGATATGAGATGTTAGCCCTCAGGTGGAGGGAATTGAGGGCACTCTAGAGTAAGAGCTAGTATCTCCCCTGCCTAACCGGTCTTCAAAACTATTCAAACTTTGAATTAGCCAATGTTATTTATAGTATCTCTAGTAAGGTTAAAGATTATTATTTCTCCTATTTGACATAATACACTTTTAATACTTTAACAATATAATTCCTATACTTATTACAGATTCAGATAAGGAGAAATATATTTTGTATTTAGTGTTTTTCTTTTACATAAACTCAAGTTATCTTTATTAAGTTTTTATGTCATTTTCAAACATGAAAAATACCAAAAAGAGTTTAAATTTTATTCTTATGATAAAAAATTATAGTTTAAGTATTTATCTTTTTAAAGTAGGATGCTTGTTACTTCAATTCTCTCATACTGTGAACAATCCCTGTGGGTTTGATATTTGGGGCTTAATCAAAAAGTTCTATATTACTTGATAATGATACGTATACTTGCGTAGTATCTTAATATATATTAAGTTAAAAAGTTAAATTATTATTTTCTCCAGAATCAATTTTTCGGTACTGTTGCAGAGTAAGGAAAGAAAAGTGAAAAATATAATCAAATACATTATTATACTATTGTATATAAACAGTCGGTATCAAGTTTTTTGCGTCGTTATCGTGGATTGATTGAAAGAAAATTTCTATTTAAAGTCTTATTTAAAATTTAAGAGTTATTGTAGGATTATCTTATTATAGTATTTTATTTATAAAGTATTTTTGTGTGTTTTATTTTATTTTATTTAATTATTTGTGTATGCATAGTTAAGATTCTGAAGAACTAGTGCCCTACGATTCTGAATTAGAAAGTACTGTTAAGAAAATTAGAAAAAAAAATAAAGTTTTTGAAAAGCCTAAAAATATTACAAAAATGGCAAATCAAAATAATTAAAATGCTGAAATTCATCAAGAATTTAGACCATTAAGAGATTATGCCAACCATACAGTAGATGAACTTCATTATAGTATTCAAAAACTTACTTAGTATTCAAAAACTTACTGTACTGTAGTGGCTAATTAATTTGAGCTTAAATCTACTATTATCCAAATGGTATCAAATAATCAGTTTGGGAGATCACCAACTGAAGATCCAAATTTACATCATACCCAATTTTCTAGAATTGTGTACTACATTTAAATACGATGGGGTATCAGATGATGTAGCACCTAGATCTATCAGAACTTAGGGTGATTTACCACAAAAATTCCTTGTTAAATATTTTCCATCATAAGAAAATTGTTAAGCTTAGAAATGATATTACATTTTTTAATCAGTTTGAGGGGGAATCTAATTACGAAGCATGGGAATGATTTAAAGATCTCCTTAAAAAGTGTCCACACCATGCTATACCAGATTGGTTAGTAATTTAAACTTTTTATAATGGGTTAGTTTGGTCACTTAGATCTATTATTGATGCCGCTGCTGGTGGTTCATTGATGTCAAAACAATCTCATGACGCTTATGCTTTAATTGAAGAAATGGCTACCAATAATTTTCAATGGTCTTCTGAGAGGGTAAATTTTAAAAAAGTAGCTAATATTCAAGAATCTAATGCATTTACTATGTTAGCAAATCAAGTTGTTGCAATTTCAAGGGAGTTAGACTAATTTGGAATGAATTTTCTCAACCAATTTCCATGATCAAAGAGAATTCATTAGGCCAAATGGTAGATTCTCAAGCATCATTAGAAACTTTGAATGCCATAAATAATAAGCAGAATAACCTATATTCAAACTATTATAACCCAGGTTGGAAAAATCATCCTAATTTTAACTGGAACAATTCTTCAGGTGGTAATAACCAACAATGGGGGAACAACCAAGTAAACCCATTAGGAAACTGAAACAACCAAGATAATAATAATAATAATAATATATCTACCGATCCTCTACATTTTAACAGAAATTCACAATTTAAGGAGAAGAATAGAATAAGTGGTGTTACAAATGGGAAATCAGTTACAAATTCAAGTAGCTACAATTAGAAATATTGAGAATCAACATTGACAAATAGCAAATTCATTAAGTAATAGATCCTAAGGAACACTTCCTAGTAATACTGAAATAAATCCAAAAGACTAGAATAAAAAGCAAATAAAAGTTGTTCAACTTAAAAGCGGGAGTGAGTTGGAAGGCAGGGTTCAAAAAGAAATTGAAGTAGAGAGAGAAGAAATTGAAGAACCAAAAGAGGACTCTCCGAAAGGTTCAAAAATACCTATTTCTCTACTTAAAATTGATTTGGAAATATCACCACCTCAATTTCCTTAGATGTTTTGTCAAAAAAAATGGATAAGCAATTTTCAAAAATTATAGAAAATTTTAAGATGCATAAAATTAATATTCTATTTGCTGAAGCCTTAGTACAAATGCCAAGCTATGTAAAGTTTATGAAGGATATTCTCGATAGAAAAAGGAAGTTTGAAGATAATGAGACTGTCATACTTAGTGAGGAGTGCAGTGCTATAATTCAGAAAAAGCTTCCTGAAAAGTTTAAAGATTCTGGTAGCTTTACTATTCCATGTGTAATAGGAGACAAATTTTATAGGAAAGCTTTATGTGATTTAGGTGCAAGCGTTAACTTTATGCTATTATCAATATTTAAAAGATTGGGATTAGGAGAAATAACCTCTTCTATTGTAACTCTAATGTAAGCAAATCATTCCATAATGTACCCTAAAGGAGTTATAGAAGATGTCCTAGTGAAAGTGGATCAATTTATCTGTCCTGTTGATTTCATTATGTTAGATATGTAGAAAGATAAAGAGATACCTATCAATATGGGGAGACCTTTCCTAGCCACAAAAAGATTAATGATAGATGCGTAGAAGGGGGAATTAACAATGCGCATCAATGATCAAACGGTTACTTTTAATATTTTATGATCAATGAAATATTTTGCTAATGGTAGAGATGATGAATGTTATAGAATGGATGTTATAAGATATCTGAGTGAATATCATTTCAAAACTAATTATGAAGAGAAATCTGAAGTAAAAGATTTAGAACAAGAGTAAAAAGAAGAATTAGATCAACTTGAAGATCTTTATAAGGAAGATACAAATTATGTTCGAGAAAGTTACAAAATTTTGATTGAAATTATAGACACCATAGAAAAAGATAAATCATTTTGTCCATCACTAGAAAAACCTCCTGAACTTGAGTTGAAGTTACTTCCTGAATATTTAGTATGCCTTTTTAGGTGATTCCTCTACTTTACCAGTTATAATTTCCTCAAAGTTAACGATGGAAGAAGAAGAAAGATTGATGAAAATTTTGAAAAAATTTTAAGAAAGCCTTTGGATGGATAATAGCTGATATAAAAGGAATCAGTCCTTTAATTTGTATGCATAGAATTAATATGAAGGAGAACTACAAACCCAGTGCTGATCCTTAAAGGAGATTGAATCCTATTATGAAAGAAGTAGTTAAGAAACAAATTTTAAAGTAGTTAGATGCTGAAATTATCTACCCTATTTTAGATAGTGCATGGGTTAGTCCAATTCATTGTGTTCCTAAGAAAGGAGGAGTAACTATGATTGTAAATGAACATAATAAATTAATATTTACTAGATAAGTCAGAGGGTGGAGAATATGCATTGACTACAGAAAATTAAATCTTGCCACAATGAAAGATCATTTTCAATTACCCTTTCGATCAAATGCTAGATAGACTAGCTGGGCATAAATACTTTTTTTTCTGGTTGGATATACTGGTTATCACCAAATACAAATAACTCCTAAAATAAAAGAGAAAACAATGTTTACCAGTCCTTATGGTACATTTACTTTTAGACCTTATGGTACATTTTTATGGTACATTTGCTTTTAGAAGAATGCCCCTGCTACATTTCAAAGATGTATAATGGCAATTTTTTGTGATTTAATTGAAAAAGGGATTGAAGACTTTACAAATGATTTTTCAGTGCTAGGAACTTCATTTGACTCATGTCTAGAACATTTATCTAAAGTTCTCAAATGTTGTGAAGAATTAAATTTAGTCCATAATTGGGAAAAAAAGTCAGTTTATGGTAGTAGGAGGAATCGTATTAGGATAAGATATCAAACATCAGAAAATTGTATGGAAGTAGATCTCGCTAAAGATCAAGTGATCGCTAGTTTAACTTATCCAGCAAATGTAAGGGAAACTAGGAGTTTTTTAGGACATTTTGGATTCTACAGGCGATATATTGAAAACTTTTCAAAAATTGCTAAGCCTTTATGCCATTTATTGGAGAAAAATGCAATTTTTAAATTTGATGAAGAATGCCTAACAACTTTTGAGTTTTAAAGAAAAAATTAGTCACTTCACCAATTATAGTTTCACCAGACTGGGGAAAACCTTTTAAATTGATGTGTGATGCTAGTGATTATGTTATTGGTGTTGTTTTAGGACAAAGATATGATAAAATTTTTAAAGTTATTTACTATGCTAGTAAAATTCTGAATGAAGCCCAATTTAATTATACAACAACTAAAAAAGAGTTATTAGTAATAGTATATGATTTTAATAAATTTAGATCATACTTAATTGAAACTTAATGTATAATGCATACTAATCATTCTGCTATTAAGTTCTTAATGAAAAAGAATGATGCAAAACCTAGACTGATACGATGGATTCTTCTTTTGCAAGAATTTAATTTTACAATAGTAGACCGGAAGGGGACTGAAAATCAAATTGCTGATCATTTGTCCAGATTTGAGTTAAAAAAACCACTCTGTTTTGAAAAAGTAATTAATGAACGATTTTTTTGATGAAAAACTATTCAACGTTAATGAGTGGTGTGTTCCGTTGTATGATAACATTGTGAACTTTCTTGTTAGTGATATTATATCCTATAGAATGACATACCAACAAAAGAGGAAATTTATATGTGAAGCTAAGACTTATTTTTAGGATGACCCATTTTTATATAAACAAGGGAAGGATATGATTATTCAAAGATGTGTGCCATTATAAGAGACTTCTGAAATTATCCAAAAATGAAATTATCCAAAAATGATTATCCAAAAATGTCATAATTATGATTTTGGAGGACATTTTGGTGTTGATAAAACAACATACAAAATTTTATAATCTAGATTTTATTGGCCTACATCTTTAGATATGTTAATGTTTATTTCAAAACGTGTAGTAGATGTCAACGTGTAGGCAATATTTCTAGAAGAAATGAGATGCCCCTCAATTATGTGCTAGAAGTTGAAATATTTGATATTTGGGGATTAGATTTTATGGGACCATTTATACCATCTTTCAAAAATTTATATATACTATTAGTAGTGGAATATGTATTTGAAAGGATAGAAGCTGTTGCTTTTCCTTGATGTGATTCTCAAAGTGTTGTAAAGTTTTTGAAAACAAACATATTGTGTAGATTTGGGATGTCGAGAGTTATCATAACTGATGGGAGAAGTCATTTCAGATATGTCATAATGGAGAAGTTATGAAGATGTGGCATGATCGAAGGATTCTTACTAAAATTTTCAGTTAGGGCAACAAGATTTGCTATATAATGTAAGGTTAAGATTATTTCCAGACAAAATTAAGTTCAGGTGGATGGGCCCATTTATTGTGATGAAAGTTTATTCTTATGGAGCTGTGAATATTAGAGATCTTAAAATTGAGTAAATATTTAAAGTGAATGATCATAGAATGAAACCCTATTTTATAGAGGATCAACTTAAATTTAATGATAAAATGACGTTTGGTCAAACAGAATAAGCACTGGTTATGTTGGGCTGATGACTTAAAACCAAGCATTCTGTGGGAGGCAACCCATAGTTATCAGTGTGCTTTTATTTTGAATGTTTTTTTTTGACTAATAAAATTAGGGGTAGTATTTTTGAGACTATTTGTGTTAGTAATAATTTTAAGACTTTATTTAGTGACTTAGACATTTTAGAATGCATATTTGGAAGTTAAGTTGCTCGGTGCTAAAACAAGCAATGCTGCTTAAGCGCCAATATTCAGTGCTTAAGTGCAGGCATTAAAAACCATGTGCAAAAATGTAATTTCTAGAAGTTTTAACCACTAATTGGTTAACTTAAATGTGTCTTGGTAGTTTTAGGATGTGCCTAGAAATTATTGGCAGGATTTAGGCCTATAAATAGAAGGGTTGTGATGGAATTTCACCCCAGAATCATTTGTAGCCCTACAGTCTAAGAGAAAGAGAGATTTGGAGAAATGTTTTCATGGGAGATGGATTTGAAGTAGAAAAAAGAGGCCATGCGGAAGAAATTCATTAGTCATAGTGCATAAGAAATGTATAACGGTTTCTTAGTCGTTAGTATCGAAGGAATAGCGAAAAAGATCAACAAAATTGAGGCTAACGTGGCTTCAATTGAGGTAAAGATAAATGAAGTTAATACTCATCTAGATCATATTGGATAGCAATTAAAAATGCAACTTAGTCATACTAGTTACATAGAGGAAACGAATAAGGCGATGTATATTGGTGATCTTTCTTAAGCAAAAGTGGATTGAAGAAGATTGTATCAGAGCTCATCACCACTGTCAGTTTTATCAACTCTATATTCTAAATGCCCAAGGAGAGACTAATAAGAGACATGAATTCGTTCCAACAAATGAAGAATGGAATTAAGTTTTATGCTAATATTTGCTTGTTAAGAGTTGTTTTATGTATTAGTGCTAAGTCTTGTTTTTAGTGTTTATGTGATTATGTGTTTTATTGTGTAAGTTTGTTTTGTGTTTGTATTTAAGAAAATTTTCTCATTCGAGACTTTGTGGAATGAGAATTATGTGTTGGAGAATTATGTGTTGAATGTTGTTTGTAACAGTTCGTGAATGAATATAAGTGTTTGTTTGTGAAAATTTTGTGTTATTTTAGCCTCAAATCGAATTAGTTATATTGGAGAATTTTGAGAGAGATGAGAGTTAAAGGAGAGGGAAATAGTCATTTAAGTGTTATAAGACCATTTAGGGGTGGTTTACTTAGGCTAATAGTCAATTTTACTAAAGTTCAAAAAGATAAAAAATTGTGCACTAGCGCCTAAGTGCCACAACCCCGTGCTTAAGCTCGAGGTAACCCGAGAGGCAGCCGCCTAAGTCCCACATATCCGCGCTTAAGCGCCCGTTCATGAAAATCGATTCGCGGAGGGTTATAAGTGAAAATTAACCCCAAAAAATTCAATTTTCACTCCTTCCATTGTCTTCTTCCTTTCGAGTTCACGGTTTTGAGTTTAGGGCAAACCTTTTCGTGGAGATTTCTTGGTAGATTCAAGCCAAATTTGCTAGATTTAGATTTCTTGAGGTAAGATCTTCACTTCTATGTAGAAATTTTGGATTTTCACCATGAATTTTTAGCACATTGTAAAGGTACCCAAAACTTACTATTCATGGTCCAAAACATACTATTCATGGTCAAAAACTTGAGAAAATTTATAGAAATTACATAGAAATTGTAGTTTAAGCTTATAGAGATTAAGTTTAGTATATTATACTTAATATTTGAAATTATTGTGAAATTTTGTGAAATTTGTAGAATGACCTTACGAATGAAGTGGAGTAAGGGAAAGACCTACTTTGATTCAAGCAAGTTTATTAGTTCAAAAGCTCATGACAGATATAGTGATGCTCTACAGTAATGAAAATTGATTCCCGAGAGGTGTTTTAAAAATCCAGGTGGATCTTTGGAGAGTAAGGGAAAGACCTACTTTGATTCAAGCAAGTTTATTAGTTCAAAAGCTCATGACAGATATAGTGATGCTCTACAGTAATGAAAATTGATTCCCGAGAGGTGTTTTAAAAATCCAGGTGGATCTTTGGAGGATTTGATCATTTGCCGACAATGGGAATGATTCTGTTGTTTTTTTGTTGTGGTTGTGATTTTTATAGTGCGGGAGTTCTATGCAAACCTCCTTGAGACGGAAGAGGATTGATTCATGGTCAGAGGCAAATTTGTCCCTTCTCCACCGGAGGTAATCAACATGTTCTAAGATTTACCGCCTGATACTTTGTTTTTTTTGTATTCAAACTATAGTCTTACTGAAATGGAACTGGATGATATTATATCTGTTTTAACTGTTGGAAGGGGACTCTGTTGGAAGGGTTGGAAGGGGACTCTGGAAAATTACAAATGAGTGGAGAGTCAACTTTTCCACTTCAAATTTAAGTGCACCATTGATGACGTTGAATTATTGTATTCAGAATTGTAAGTATATCAACATTGGAGCTTTACTTTATCAGACTATCATCAGTTCTACAACTATCGCTACTACTGCAGGTTTGGGATTTGCTGGATTTGCTTCCTTGATACTTCCTTGATATTTTCTTTGTGTGAGCAAGCTGGTGTAAGATATGATAGCTGGGAAGAAGTACTGCTGCCTTTAAAGTCGATTACAAGTCTGAATGTGAAATCATATTCTGAACACTCTATTTTTGGTTAGAGAGGAGGATTTTTTAGAAGTTATGGAATGTCAACGTTTGCTGCATCCACCTCTGCTTCTTTAACTTCGAGACCATCTACCTCAAGAGCATCTACTTTTAGAGGTGAGTCTACTAAAACTCAGGATCAATTATTGCAGAGGATGATGGATAATATTAATTTTACTGTAAACAAGGTCCAAAATCTAAAGAATTTTGTAGATAATGTTGATGGATATGTCAGAATACATAGTGATTATGAAGAGAAATTTCACTCATCTTTGGAAAGCCTCATTACGGGTAACGAAGGAGTGGAATTCCCTTTACATCCTTTATATCCAAAAAATCCTGATTATGAGCCTATAACTTTTTGGGATAGTGGTGACACTAATGATGATGATGAGGAGAAGGACTAAGGTTGTTCTATGTTTGTAATATGTGATGTACTTTGTGGTGTGAACTTATTACATTTGAGTTTGTGTACTTGTTGGACTATGTGATCTGTTCTACTTTTTTTTTAATTATTATTGTAGTGTTTGTGTTTTGTTAGTATTGTGTTCTAAATTCTAGGGTAGTAATTGTTGTTGTGTGTTGTGTAATGTGTTTTAGTTATCTAGGAATGAGCTTATTTCTATGTCTTATGAAAGTTGAAAATCTTGCTAGCTTTATGTTTAAACTTAAATTTCAGAAATTAGCTACCCTATATTTTCTTTTATCTTGTCAGTGTGTTTGTTTGCTTTATGTATGTACCCACTACTTGGAAGTCTAATGAATCTCTATATGTTAAAAAGTAAGAAATTTGATCAAAAATTAATTTTGATCTTGTTTTTAATTTTGTACTTATATAATTAGGGAATAAAAATTTTTGTAAGCATGTTATTTCAATTTTTATTCTTGCTTATATACATATATATATATATATATGTTGCTAAATTGTTTAATCTTATGAAAGTTGAAAATCTTGCTAGCTTTAATTTTAAACTTTAATTTCAGAAATTTGCTACCCTGTATTTTCTTTTATCTTGTTAGTGTGTCTTTTATCTTGTTTTCTTTTATCTTGTTAGTGTGTTTGTTTGCTTTATGTATGTACCCACTACTTGGAAGTCTAATGAATCTCTATGTGTTAAAAAGAAAGAAATTTGATCAAAAATTAATTTTTATCTTGTTTTTAGTTTTGTACTTATATAATTAGGGTATAAAACTTTTTGTAAGCATGTTATTTCAATTTTTATTCCTACTTATATATTTATGTTGCTAAATTGTTTGATCTTATTAAAAATTTAAGTTTGGGGGGAATAAAAAATATTTTCAAAACTTGAATTTTATTTGTTCTCAAATGAGCTACAAGTGAATTTGATTGGAAAAGAAAAATTATCATGTATTCGAAGTTATATCAGGGAGCTAAAATTTTTATTTATAGGAAAGAGTAAGAAAATTTAGTTAAAATTTTATAAGTGACATATGAAAATTTAAAGTTAAAAGTTTTTAAATGTAGAAATGATAAATATAGTGAAACTATGTTTAGTAGGAGAAATTGTAATTTTGAAAAATTTAGAAATTTAGACTTTTATTTTTTATACTTAAATTTATTTTATTGAAATTAATTTTCAAAACTATTATTATGTTTTTAAGTAAAAGAAAATAATTAACTCTTTGCTTTGGGAAAGGAAGACTGGAATTCAAAACCATTAAAGGCCTATCCAGATATAGTAATCCTTACCTGAAAAAAAAAAAAAAAAAGAAAAAAAAAAGAAAAGAAAAAGAAAAAGAAAAGAAAAAGAAAAATTGAAAAAGGGAGGAGAAGCTTGAGGATTAGAGCCAAATCAAAATTGGTTCCACATCTGATCTTTTTAAAGTATAAGACTTGAGAAACTCTTAAGCTTAAGGATATAATATAGTAAGTAAAATCACACTTAATAAAAATTTTAAAAAATTTTTAAGTGAAGGAAATAAAATGCTTAAGATCTATATTTGGAAAATTTACAAGTATTTCTGAATTAGATATGAACTCATGTTTTTCATACTTCTTCACTTTAAGGGCTTCTAAACTTTAAGTTGGTCTAAATTCACTAGAATTTTATCTAAATTAGGCTACTATATTTCTAGAAAAAAATTTTAGAAACTCCTAAACAAAATCATATACACAATCATACTTATTTGGTTTTTAAAAATTGAAAAGTCACTTGAGGACAAGTAATATTTTAAGTTTGGGAGATTTTGATACACCTAAAATATTTAGTGTTATTAAACACATTTTTAAACCTATTTTTGAGATATTGCACTTTAATGGAAGGTATTTGGGTATTTTTCTTTTATGTATAAGTAAAAAAGTGAAAATTGCTAAAAGGAGTGAAAAAGGATCAAATTTTGAGCAAAAATGCAAAAATGGTGCAAAAGTATTTTGGCGCCTAAGCGCTAGAACCAGTGCTTAAGCGTTGGTGAAACAGAGAAGGCCACGCCTAATCGTTAGAGGCCCCACGCTTAAGTTCCAATGACAGTTACTTGATGGTTTAATTCATTTTGACAAATTTTGAAGGGACATTTGAGGCACCTATTGGCTAAAATGGGTGGTTATAGCCACCAAGGACTTGTGACAGGAGGCATCCCTTGGTAAATACATCCAATCATGATACATTTTGAAGAGATGCGAAGGTACCTCAAAGAAAATTATAAAAGAAAGAAGTTGAGACTTTTAAAGGAGTCCTGAAAAAAGAGTTCTCAAGTGTTCTAAAAAATTCTTGAAGAAGTTCGTGGAGAAGCTTTTGGAGAAAATTTTAGGGACTACAAATTTATGTTTCCTTTTGTTTTTAGTTTTATTTTGAGAGTTAAGATTTTTGTAAGAGAGAAGAGATTCAAAGGAACTTCAAGAGTTTGGTGAAGGATTTGAGATAAGTTTTTATCTTTATTTTAAACTATTTTAATCCTTTTGGTTTTAATCGAGACTTCTTGTTGGTTTGTCAATGATTTCTACTTTTAAACTAAAGTGTGACTTTGTTTTCTCCATGAATTCTGAGTAGTTTTTTTCATCTTTCTCCATATAATGAGAAGTAATTAAAGTGTTGAATGGATGTTGTAGAGAGTATTAATCTTTAATGTTTGAAGAAGTTGTGATGATTTAATTTCATGCACTTCATTTACTTCTTGATCTTGCCCATCTAGATGTTAAAATCTGTTGTGAGAACATGTAAGAACCGGGCTGGTATTGTCTCAGTCAACAATTGAAAAGAATCACATGAGATTATATGAATGAGAATATAGTTCATATGATTGAGTGTGAATAAAAAGGGAAATAATTATTGAAGTGTGTAGAGTTAGAGGACTTTAGAGTAACAGGCTAAAGCCCCCAGGTGGAGGGAACCAAGGGAACTCTAAGGTGAGAGCTAGTATCTTTCCTGTCTTGCCTAACCGGTCTTCAAAACTATTCAAACTTTAACTTAGCCAATCTTCTTTATAGCATCTCTAGTAAAGATAAAGAATATTATTACTCTTATTTGGCCCAATATAGTTTGAATACTTCCACAACATAATTATTATACTTATTTCTAATTCATGATAAGGAAAAAGATATTTCGTATTCAGTGCTTTTCTTTTACATAAACTCTAGTTATCTTTATTAAGTTTTTATGTCATTTTCAAACATTAAAAATACATAAGAGTTTTAAATTTTATTCTTGTGATAAAAATTATACTTTAAGTATTTGTCTTTTTAAAGTACAAAGTTTGTTACTTTAACTATCGCATACTGTCAACAATCCCTGTGCGTTCGATATTCAGCACTTAATCAAAAATTCATAAATTACTTGATAACAATATGTATACTTGCATAGTATCCCAACTTATATTAAGTTAAAAAGTTAAATTCTTATTTTTTCCAGGATCAAGTTTTTGGTACTATTGCAAAGAAAGGAAATATAAGTGAAAAATATAACCAAATACATTGTTATACTGTTGCATATAAACAGTTGAGATCATCTCTTTGAACTCTAATCAGCCCAATTCAATTTAATTTTCATAATTAGACATCTTCCAACTTTTAATTTTCACAAACAACAAATAACTCACTTTTATATATATATCCAAATAATTACACAATAAAACACACCAATAACTAGACACTTAATATAACGTCAAAATCACACCAAAAAACATACTGTCACTGCAAATACTAATAGTCAAACACATAGAATTGATGACATTTAATTATAAAATTTCAACACAACATAGAAAGCTCTTATAAATCTGAATTCAATACTTTCTGAGCCACTACATGCTTTCATACACAACATTAACCTCCTCTCTAAATTTTCACATTGACCGGTGGTGCACAAACAATTTATAAAAAGGATGGTATGGAAATTTTTTTATCAAATCATCCTTGATCAAATTTTTTTTCTTAAACATCTGTACCTTTGCCTCTTCAAAAAGTGCAATATGATCTGATTGTTGTTTGATCTGCCAATCCAGATGGTCAAGTTTATTAGAGATGTTGCTGAACATGTTCATAATAATAACCATCTCCTTATATAATTTCTTAATCTTTTTTAAGATAATAACAAGGTTATCAAGTAGTTGGGGTTGTGAAAATTAAATTGAATAATGAGAAGATTGATCCATAGAAGCATTTCAACCATGCACCATTATAAGATCCATTGAGTCACAACTCATAATGGACTGGTTCAAGGGCTTCCAAGGAAGAAGTACCTTTTCCAAATTCTTGTAAGAAACTTGAGCTTGGCTACATAGTAAAAATATGGTAGATGGATGTCCCAGTCTAGTAGCAGATCCATTTACTGCTAAGCCAAGAATGGATCTAAGGATCTAAGCCCCCACATCAATTAGTCTCCCTATTTGAATACAATAATTGAGCATAACACTCTCCTTCGTTTCTTCACTGAGCTTTGTGGTAGGAAGTAACATGGCTAAAATGAAGAAATGCCAAGGCATTGAGGATTTAATTAATAACAGAGTAGGAAAAATAACCTTGAAGTCATTTCTCATTTTCCATGTTTCTTCTTCATTCGTCGAGAATCAAAATACTTCATTTAGATTGTCTCTAGTAGGTCAAAGTTAGCATAATGAAAAATTGGAACATTCTTTACCAAAAACAATTCATTGATTTGTGAAGGAGTGAAAGGTACCAACTTGTATCAAATAAAGATAAATCCTTGTTTAACCCCATGAAGATTAGCATAAAATTCCTTCACGACAAAGATGTCAATGGTAGCAGTGGTGTAACAATGTACTTCCCAAAGCCTCTACATAATTATCTTTCCCACGAGACTACTGGGAGTAATGGAACCTCTTTCCTCAATTAATCTCTTCTTCAAAATTAATTTATTGTATAACTTCTACGCAACCTCTCTAATGAACTTCTTTTGGTCGAAGATCTAAAGACTTATGCTTCCTTTTGTGTTAGAAGCCATGAGATTAATAATTGGTGGATCCTCTCCCTCTCAATTGATCACAGATGTTCCCAAATGATAGGTTTTAGAAATTAAATAGAAAAAAATCGTGCAAAAGCATCAAAAGGAAGTTATAGGGGTAGTTTTCAACCTATAGCGTTTAGGCACCAGAAGCACTGTAATCTGGCGATTAGGTGCCAGTTTTAGGCGCCTAGGCGCCAGTGAACAAATTTGTATCGTTTGGTTTAAGGTCCAAATAACACGCGTAACCTCTTTTGAATCATTATTTATAGTGTTTTATGCATGTTCTTATCATGTAGGTCTCCATAGCACATAGAATTCACTCCAAAAAACCAAAATAAAACAAAAACAAACCTAAATAACTACACAGATAACTATGAGTTACCTCTCACAAAGCACTTGTTTAACATCGTCGGCCCGACATATCCAATCTTTATTCTGGTTGACCCAATATTAAGGCTTCATTAAAGATAGATCTGTCTCCATCAAAGTAAGGCTTCAGTCTATGTCCATTCAATTTAAATACTCTATTAGTTTTTGGATCTTTAATATCCACAACACTATATAGGTAAACTTTCATCACAATAAATGGCCCCATCTACCTGGACATAACTTTTTCGGGAAATATTTTCAATCTTGCATTATACAATAAAACTTCTTGTCCAGGTTGAAAATATTTTTTTAATATCTTTCGAACATGCCAATTTTTCTTTTTTTTTTTATAAATCTTAGTATTTTCATAAGATTCATATTTAACCTTATGGATCTCATTTAATTGGAATAATAATTTCTATCTAGTATCTTTCAAATTAATATCAAATTCCTAAATAGCCCAATAAGCTTTTCGCTCCAGTTTGACTGGTAAGTGACAAGTCTTTCCAAAGATTAGCTTATATGGGGACATTCCTATAGGAGTTTAGTATGCAGTCCTTTAAGCTCATAATACCGTATTTAATCTAGTTGACTAGTCCATTTTATTAGGATTTACGATCTTTTTTAAGATACTTCTAATTTTATAGTTAGATAATTCTGCTAGACCATTAGTTTGAGGATGATAAGTAGTGGAAATCTGTTATTTAATATTACATTTTTTAACTAATGTTTTGATTCTCTTATCACTAAAAGGACTTCCCCTATCTTTAATGATCACTCTTGGCATTTCAAATATAGTAAAAATATTTTTTATTTAATAATTTTGAAACACTCTGAGCCTCATAGTTGGGTAAAGCAACTGCTTCAATCCATTTTGAAATATAGTCCACTGCGATAAAAATATATCAGCTTCTCAAAGATGGTATAAATTGTCCCATAAAATCCAAACCCCATACATAAAAAATTGCAACTTCTAATATAAAATTTTGGGGCATTTCATTCCTTCTGAAAATATTGCTTGCACGCTGACATCGATCACATATTTTTACATAAGTATTAACATCCATAAAAAGGGTAGGCCAATAAAACCCAGATTATAAAATCTTGTTTGCAATTTAATCAACTCCAAAATGTCACCAAAAGAATTATGACATTTTTGAATAAATTTTTTGGGTCACTTCATAAGGTACACTTCTTTGAAGAACTTGATCATTACATTGCTTATATAAATATGGGTCATCGCAAAAGTAAAACTTTGCATCGTGTACAAATTTCTTCTGTTGTTGGTTTGCCAATTGATACACCAAAATAATATACTATTTAAAATACATATTTTATGTTTATTTTTGGTGATATTGCACTTTAAAGAAGGGCATTTTCTTATTTTTTTGTAGGTATATCCTTATTAGAAATTTGGAGCAAAAATGACAAAAAGGATGAAATTTGGAGCCAAACCAGTGAATTTTGGGATTCTCGTGTATGATGCTCCCGATCGGTGCATGATACGTTAAAATCCAGAGAGCTGGTGCATTATGAGCCAAAGACAAATTTTCAAATTTTCAAAGGGACACTTCAAAGGGACACTTGTTCTACACACCCATTGGAGTAATTCAATGCATCTAGATACTTTGGAAGGTTCTTTTATGAAGGGATATGTCTCTTGAATCAAATGACACATCTTTTGAATTCAAAAGACTTAACTTTTGAAGGGAAGTTTGGAGGTGATTTTGAATTCCTTTTGAAAGGAGGCAATCCAGAATAAAAGAGGAAGACTTCAAGGAGTTTAGGGGGGACAAAAAGGAGAGAAAATAGGGGTGGTGTGAAAGGCAAGGAGAAGAGAAGAGAAGATTTTCTTCTAGGGTTACAAGAGGAGAGGGAAGGTGAGAGATTTCTTCTTCATTACATTTTTAAGAGATAATTGAGTGTGATTGTAAAGAGAGAAAGTTCTTAAGGGAAACTTCTAGATATTTGCTTGGGAAGGAGTGAGATAAGTTGTGTTCTTGTCTTTCTTTATTTTGTAAACTTATTTTTACATATGAAATCTATTTTTTGTCTTGTCCTTCTCATGAATTCTGAGTAGTCTTCTTTATCCTTCTCTCTACTTTGAGATATGATTCTGTGAAGAATTGATTTTATTTTCTATGGTTTTAAATGTTAATAATTTGTGATGATTTGAATTCCAATCTTTATTTACTTTTTGATCTAGCCAATTGAAATGTTAAAACATGTTGAGAAACATATGTTCTGAAAAGGGCTATGATTTCTACAACAGGGGGAAAATTACATTTGATTTCATGGGAGAGTATGTCATCCATGGAATTGAGTGAAAATAAATAGAGAAATATACTTTGTTAAATGAAAAATTGGTAATTTTAAGGAGATAGACTAAAATCCCCAATTTGGTCTAATTGATTGGAAACTGATGCGAGATTGTTAGCCCTCAAGATAGGAATAGTGGGAGCTCTGGAGTGGCAGTCGGTATCCTCCCAGCCTAACCACTGAATTAGAGACCAAACTCTGGATTAGTCAATGTTCTTTATAGCACTCGGAAGAGAGTAAATAATAGGATTACTCCTCTTTGGCACAAAATAGTTTTTATATATATTTTCAAATGATTTCAATTTCTTCGCAATCTATATACTTTCATATTTTAATCTCTTCATAATCTATATACTCATTGTAAAGGGGAAGGATGTTTTCTTAAATTTGAATCTTCCATCAACAAAAACTTTATTTAGTTTTTGTAATTTTACTTTTACAAGTTTAGTTTTTATTTAGTTAACTTTATCTTTCAACTGCATTTTATATAACATTCACTTTAGACGTTAATATTCAAACTTCGCACTTTACTTTTATTTTTATATTTTTAAATTATAAAATAATTTTAAGAATTTACTTATAGGATTTCCAACTTCATGTGGGATTGATATCTAGGACTACATTAGAGCCCTTTATTACTTGAGTCATACATATACTTGCTTTGATTTCCAAGGGGATTTGATAGTTTAAAAAGAGTTTTAAAGATAAAATAGTTTCATAAAAGGTATTTTTTTGTTGTATTGTATATTTATTGTTATATATGTCGTGTGTATTTTCTAATATTGAAAAATAATTACAAAATTTACACACTAAATCTACCAGCATCATCAATCCATAGGGTATAAGATCACTGACAATGAAATTAACTATGTCAGCATACCAAGGTACAGGCCATTTAGTACCAATGTATACTTTCTCATCAAGCAAATGTTCATTAATTTCATTTTCAAGATTGAATGTATTTTCTTACTCCAGCCTATGTAAATGATCAGCTATTTAACTATCATATCCCTTCCTATCTACTGCTTCAAAGTTAAATTCTTGCATCAGAAGGACCCATCTAATTAATCTTGGTTTCACGTCCTTCTTCTGCATCAAATATCTTATAGCAAAGTGATTTGTATGCACAATGCATTTAACTCCAATGAGGTATGACCAAATTTTTTCAAAGACATATACTATTGCTAATAAATCTTTTTTAGTGGTAGTATAATTAATTTGAGCTTTATTAAGAGTTTTAATAGCATATCACATAACTTTAAAACTCTTGTCATACTTTTGCCCTAAAACTGCTTCGATTGCATAAGCACTCACATCACAAATTAACTCAAATGGTCTCCCCCAATCAGATGGAACTATTATAGGAGTGCTAATTAATATTTCTTAAATAACTCAAAGGTATTTAGACAGTCTTAATTAAAATCAAATATTGCATCTTTTTCTAAAAGTTGGCACAAAGACTTATTTAATTTGAAACATCTTTTATATATCTCCTATAGAAGCCATCATGTCCTAAGAAACTTCTAACCCCTCTCACTATAGTAGGAGGTGGTAGTTTATCAATAGCTTATAATTTTGTTGGATCCACTTCCATACCACTTTCAAAAAGTTTATGTCTAACTATTATTCCTCCTACAACAATAAATTGGCATTTATCCCAATTTAGAACTAAATTTTCCTCTTCATAGTGTTTTAAAACTTTTGCTAAATTATCTAAACATGAATCAAATGAGGTTCCAAAACTAAAAAATCATCCATAAAAACTTCTATTCCTTTCTCAATAAAGACGCATAAATTAGGCATCACGCACCTTCAAAATATTGCAGGTGCATTACATAAACTAAAGGACTTTCTTTTGAAAGAAAAAGCTCCATAAGAACTTGTAAATATTGTCTTTTATTGATCCTTAGAAGTAATAAGAATTTGGTGATAATCAGTATCTCCATCCAAAAAGTAGAAAGATTTGTGCCCTGGTAGCTATCCAACATTTGGTCCAAAAAAGGTAGAGGATAGTGATCTTTCATAGTGGAGAAATTTAATTTTCTATATTCAATACAGATTTGTCAACCAGTGCCATATCTTTTCGGTATTAACTCATTCCGTTCATTCACAACTATAGTCACTCCGCCTTTATAGGAACACAGTGAATTGGACTAACCCAAGCGCTGTTTGAAATATGATAGATGATTCTAGCATCTAACCATTTTTAAACTTCTTTCTTAACAACTTCTTTCATTATAGGATTTAACCTCATTTGAGGATCAATGATAGGCTTATGATTTTCTTCCATTAAAATTTTATGCATGCAAAACGAAGGGTTGATACTTTTGATATCAACTGATGTCCATCCAATGATTATCTTGTAATTTCTTAAAGCTTCCATAAATTTTTGTTCTTGTAGTTGAGTCAAATCCGAGAATATTATAATGGTAATGTAGACGAATTTCCTAGAAATGCATACTTTAAATGCGTTGGAAGTATCTTCATCTCAAGTACAGGAGGTGTTTCAATTAAAGGAACAAGATTCTTACTATTTCTCGTAGTGTTCAACATCTCAAAACTTTATTTAAAATTATTTGAATTCTCATGACTTATTTAAATTGATTTATCTTGCAACTTAGCATTATCTTCATGCTCCAAATCTTCTTGTCCCTGTTGACCTCACTTTTGGTTGAGGTTTAGTTTTTCCTCTTTAGTAGCCTAAGGTCTAGCCATAAGACTCTCCTATTGACTATTCTTAGAAAACTAGAAAAGGCACCCTCATCACTAGAAATTCTAAACTCTTCTCTACTCCACTTGAAGTTCCACATGTTGGTCTCAACCTCTAAATACTTAGTAGGTGGGGTCATTGTGGGGGAAACTCAAGATGAGTCACCCTTAGGACTGCTTGACCTTAAGGTTGACCCTGGATGTTGGTCTAGGGCTAAGGCACTCACTACACTCGCTACACTTATCTGCACTCACAATCACTCACAACCCTGAACTCAAATTTCTAGCCAAGATCCCTTGATCTTTTGGGATAATCGTGTAGATGGTCCCCTAAACCTACTAGCCCTAGGGCTATGGTTTAGCTAAGACCACTATGTAGAGGACCCAAAATGGGGTTTCCATTGGTCCATGGCTTTTTGGTGATGATTGGTACCTCAACTCTACCAAAATACCCATCTTGGCCTTTTGCCCCTAAAACACCCCCAAATTAACAAAATACCCCTCCATAGCTCAAAGTCCCAAAAATTCCAAAAATTCCAAAAAAATCCCAA